>NC_091221.1:28147053-28169553 GCF_040958095.1 Procambarus clarkii
ATGCTTATGGCACAACTCTTCTAAACACGAGAGTGAAGTATACAACTTTAGAACACTTTCCCACCAGAAGACTCGAACCCTAGCCAGCACAGAAGCCTTCCAGCAACTGGCATAACAGGTACGCCTTAACCCACTCCACCACCTGCTCAGACCCTTAAAAGAGATGGTAATTTCGGAGTATTTATACACTCCAAAGACTACCACCTCCCAAGAGCACTAGAGCAAGTGAGGGGTCATTTTTATGTTTTTTCATCAAGTCCCTGTTAACCCTTACACTGCTCAGGGGTCCTTGGGACATTTATACCCCTGTGCGCAAGACAAAAACAAATTCAAAAATTCTTTTTTGTTTTCTAAACATGTTAATTTGTGTCCCCTGAGCACGGAAAAACTAAAAAAAAATCGTAGGTGACATATTTTGGGCGCAATTGACCGAGGAAGTCTGGCAAAAAGTGGGCGTTGACAGAGTGGTCCTCAGACCCGGTCAGCGTCACCCGCGTTGACAGATGGGAGTTGCCACAAAGATATTATTACCTAATTGTTTCAATGTCTCCGATTGATTTTTTCTTAGTTTTTTTGCAGTAATATTATTCAATAGTGTGTATTGTAATATATTTATATAATAAAAGTGGTTAATAATCGCTATACTCAAAAGTATGATGTGCATATTAGTGATTCAATTATTATGTTTATAAAACTATAAACAAATAGTTTTGCTGCTATTACACTCTATTCACAGGTTATATATAAGTATTGGCATGTTTTGGTCACCATAACGAACCACTAAGTTGGTATTGAGAGTCGAAAAGCAACGAGGAGTTACCGCCACACACCAGCCAGCCACTTGCTGCCACTCCCTCAACACACGCACTCAACTTTCTCCCCCAACAATACCAGTTGTGGTGTTATTACACTATATACAGACGTTATATATAAGTATGTGTATATTTTGTTCACCACAACTGTACAGCTAAGCTGATATAGTTAGTTCAGGCACTAAGAGTCGTCGCTATACACAGATGGCAGCTGGCGGCTCCCTCACTCATTCAAGATCACACGCACTAAACTTTCTCCCCCAACAATACCAGTTGTGGTGTTATTACACTATGTACAGACGTTATATATAAGCATGTGTATATTTTGTTCACCACAACTGTACAGCTAAGCTGATATAGTTAGTTCAGGCACTAAGAGTCGTCGCTATACACAGATGGCGGCTGGCGGCTCCCTCACTCATTCAAGGTCACACGCACTAAACTTTCTCCCCCAACAATACCAGTTGTGGTGTTATTACACTATATACAGACGTTATATATAAGTATGTGTATATTTTGTTCACCACAACTGTACAGCTAAGCTGATATAGTCAGTTCAGGCACTAAGAGTCGTCGCTATACACAGATGGCGGCTGGCGGCTCTCTCACTCTTTCAAGGTCACACGCACTAACTTTCTCCCCCAACAATACCTTTTGCAGTGTTATTACCCTATATACACATATTATATATAAATATCTACATGTTTTATGCACCGTAACTGTACACCTAAGCTTGTAGTGCGCCCAAAGAGGATAGTGGCCACCCTCTAAACAGCTAGACAAATCGTGCAGACGACGTCACCTCCGTCACCCATATGGCTCCTCCCAGCATAATCCTTTTTCTGTTATTACACTAATACACACATTATATATAAGTATCTACATTTGTGTTCACCATAGAGAACCACTGACCTGGTATGGTGAATGCAAACAATAACAGGTGGCCACACAGTCAGTAAACGATGCTGTCTCCCTCCGTCTCTCAGCATCACTCCTCCCACAGCGCTAATTATTACAACAATCCTGCTATTATCATAACCCTGGTTATTTATATCACAGTCATTGGTCATCTGTAATATTGTCATCACTAAATAATAACAATTATATATTTATTTTGACATTTTTCGGCGATGCTGTGGTCACAAGCTGAGTATCAATGCTGTTCG
Source organism: Procambarus clarkii (assembly GCF_040958095.1). NCBI lineage: Eukaryota > Metazoa > Arthropoda > Malacostraca > Decapoda > Cambaridae > Procambarus > Procambarus clarkii. Next base: position 28,149,032 of record NC_091221.1, read on the forward strand.
CTCATGCTGCATGCGCCGGCCTTGGTTGCTCCAACAGTACTGTGCCTCTCACACCTGAGAATATTGCCCACGATTTATTTTTAAAAGGGCATCTGTTTACAAGAGCCCTGAGGAAGCTACTGTGAACCCCGTGTAGCCGCGGGCCATTTGAATCAGGCCTGGCACCCTATGGCGTATATATACGCCATGCGCACCAAGGGACATGTTACTCAGGGCGTATATATACGCCATGCGCAGTTTAAGGGTTAATATGGGAGAACACTGTGTCTATGCTTAAGGCACAACTCTCATAAACACGAGAGTGAAGTATACAACTTTAGAACACTTTCCCACCAGGAGACTCGAACCCTAGCCAGCACAGAAGCCTTCCAGCAACTGGCATAACAGGTACGCCTTAACCCACTCCACCACCTGTTCAGACCCTTAAAAGAGATGGTAATTTCAGAGTATTTATACACTCCAAAGACTACCACCTCCCAAGAGCACTAGAGTAAGTGAGGGGTCATTTTTACGTTTTTTCATCAAGTCCCTGTTAATATGGGAGAACACTGTGTCTATGCTAAAGGCACAACTCTCCTAAACACGAGAGTGAAGTATACAACTTTAGAACACTTTCCCACCAGGAGACTCGAACCCTAGCCAGCACAGAAGCCTTCCAGCAACTGGCATAACAGGTACGCCTTATCCCACTCCACCACCTGATCAGACCCTTAAGAGAGATGGTAATTTCGGAGTATTTATACACTCCAAAGACTACCACCTCCCAAGAGCACTAGAGCAGGTGCGGGGTCATTTTTACTTTTTTTCATTAAGTCTCTGTTAATATGGGAGAAAAATGTGTCTATGCTTAAGGCACAACTCTCCTAAACACGAGAGTGAAGTATACAACTTTAGAACACTTTCCCACCAGGAGACTCGAACCCTAGCCAGCACAGAAGCCTTCCAGCAACTGGCATAACAGGTACGCCTTAACTCACTCCACCACCTGCTCAGACCCTTAAAAGAGATGGTAATTTCAGAGTTTTTATACACTCCAAAGACTACCACCTCCCAAGAGCACTAGAGCAAGTGAGGGGTCATTTTTACGTTTTTTCATCAAGTCCCTGTTAATATGGGAGAACACTGTGTCTATGCTTAAGGCACAACTCTCCTAAACACGAGAGTGAAGTATACAACTTTAGAACACTTTCCCACCAGGAGACTCGAACCCTAGCCAGCACAGAAGCCTTCCAGCAACTGGCATAACAGGTACGCCTTAACCCACTCCACCACCTGCTCAGACCCTTAAAAGAGATGGTAATTTCGGAGTATTTATACACTCCAAAGACTACCACCTCCCAAAAGCACTAGAGTAAGTGAGGGGTCATTTTTACGTTTTTTCATCAAGTCCCTGTTAATATGGGAGAACACTGTGTCTATGCTTAAGGCACAACTCCCCTAAACACGAGAGTGAAGTATACAACTTTAGATCACTTTCCTACCAGGAGACTCGAACCCTAGCCAGCACAGAAGCCTTCCAGCAACTGGCATAACAGGTACGCCTTAACCCACTCCACCACCTGTTCAGACCCTTAAAAGAGATGGTAATTTCGGAGTATTTACACACTCCAAAGACTACCACCTCCCAAGAGCACTAGAGTAAGTGAGGGGTCATTTTTACGTTTTTTCATCAAGTCCCTGTTAATATGGGAGAACACTGTGTCTATGCTTAAGGTACAACTCTCCTAAACACGAGAGTGAAGTATACAACTTTAGAACACTTTCCCACCAGGAGACTCGAACCCTAGCCAGCACAGAAGCCTTCCAGCAACTGGCATAACAAGTACGCCTTAACTCACTACACCACCTGCTCAGACCCTTAAGAGAGATGGTAATTTCGGAGTATTTATACACTCCAAAGACTACCACCTCCCAAGAGCACTAGAGCAAGTGAGGGGTCATTTTTACGTTTTTTCATCAAGTCCCTGTTAATATGGGAGAACACTGTGTCTATGCTTAAGGCACAACTCTCCTAAACACGAGAGTGAAGTATACAACTTTAGAACACTTTCCCACCAGGAGACTCGAACCCTAGCCAGCACAGAAGCCTTCCAGCAACTGGCATAACAAGTACGCCTTAACTCACTCCACCACCTGCTCAGACCCTTAAAAGAGATGGTAATTTCGGAGTTTTTATACACTCCAAAGACTACCACCTCCCAAGAGCACTAGAGCAAGTGAGGGGTCATTTTTACGTTTTTTCATCAAGTCCCTGTTAATATGGGAGAACACTGTGTCTATGCTTAAGGCACAACTCTCCTAAACACGAGAGTGAAGTATACAACTTTAGAACACTTTCCCACCAGGAGACTCGAACCCTAGCCAGCACAGAAGCCTTCCAGCAACTGGCATAACAGGTACGCCTTAACCCACTCCACCACCTGCTCAGACCCTTAAAAGAGATGGTAATTTCGGAGTATTTATACACTCCAAAGACTACCACCTCCCAAGAGCACTAGAGTAAGTGAGGGGTCATTTTTACGTTTTTTCATCAAGTCCCTGTTAATATGGGAGAACACTGTGTCTATGCTTAAGGCACAACTCCCCTAAACACGAGAGTGAAGTATACAACTTTAGATCACTTTCCTACCAGGAGACTCGAACCCTAGCCAGCACAGAAGCCTTCCAGCAACTGGCATAACAGGTACGCCTTAACCCACTCCACCACCTGTTCAGACCCTTAAAAGAGATGGTAATTTCGGAGTATTTACACACTCCAAAGACTACCACCTCCCAAGAGCACTAGAGTAAGTGAGGGGTCATTTTTACGTTTTTTCATCAAGTCCCTGTTAATATGGGAGAACACTGTGTCTATGCTTAAGGCACAACTCTCCTAAACACGAGAGCAAAGTATACAACTTTAGAACACTTTCCCACCAGGAGACTCGAACCCTAGCCAGCACAGAAGCCTTCCAGCAACTAGCATAACAGGTACGCCTTAACCCACTCCACCACTTGCTCAGACCCTTAAAAGAGATGGTAATTTTGGAGAATTTATACACTCCAAAGACTACCACCTCCCAAGAGCACTAGAGCAAGTGAGGGGTCATTTTTACGTTTTTTCATCAAGTCCCTGTTAATATGGGAGAACACTGTGTCTATGCTTAAGGCACAACTCCCCTAAACACGAGAGTGAAGTATACATCTTTAGAACACTTTCCCACCAGGAGACTCGAACCCTAGCTAGCACAGAAGCCTTCCAGCAACTGGCATAACAGGTACACCTTAACCCACTCCACCACCTGTTCAGACCCTTAAAAGAGATGGTAATTTCGGAGTATTTATACACTCCAAAGACTACCACCTCCCAAGAGCACTAGAGTAAGTGAGGGGTCATTTTTACGTTTTTTCATCAAGTCCCTGTTACTATGGGAGAACACTGTGTCTATGCTTAAGGCACAACTCCCCTAAACACGAGAGTGAAGTATACAACTTTAGAACACTTTCCCACCAGGAGACTCGAACCCTAGCCAGCACAGAAGCCTTCCAGCAACTGGCATAACAGGTACGCCTTAACCCACTCCACCACCTGCTCAGGCCCTTAAGAGAGATGGTAATTTCGGAGTATTTATACACTCCAAAGACTACCACCTCCCAAGAGCACTAGAGCAAGTGAGGGGTCATTTTTACGTTTTTTCATCAAGTCCCTGTTAATATGGGAGAACACTGTGTCTATGCTTAAGGCACAACTCTCCTAAACACGAGAGTGAAGTATACAACTTTAGAACACTTTCCCACCAGGAGACTCGAACCCTAGCTAGCACAGAAGCCTTCCAGCAATTGGCATAACAGGTACGCCTTAACCCACTCCACCACCTGCTCAGACCCTTAAAAGAGATGGTAATTTCGGAGTATTTATACACTCCAAAGACTACTACCTCCCAAGAGCACTAGAGTAAGTGAGGGGTAATTTTTACGTTTTTTCATCAAGTCCCTGTTAATATGAGAGAACACTGTGTCTATGCTTAAGGCACAACTCTCCTAAACATGAGAGTGAAGTATAAAATTTTAGAACACTTTCACACCAGGAGACTCGAACCCTAGCCAGCACAGAAGCCTTCCAGCAACTGGCATAACAAGTACGCCTTAACCCACTCCACCACCTGCTCAGACCCTTAAGAGAGATGGTAATTTCGGAGTATTTATACACTCCAAAGACTACCACCTCCCAAGAGCACTAGAGCAAGTGAGGGGTCATTTTTACGTTTTTTCATCAAGTCCCTGTTAATATGGGAGAACACTGTGTCTATGCTTAAGGCACAACTCTCTTTAAACACGAGAGTGAAGTATACAACTTTAGAACACTTTCCCACCAGGAGACTCGAACCCTAGCCAGCACAGAAGCCTTCCAGCAACTGGCATAACAGGTACGCCTTAACCCACTCCACCACCAGCTCAGACCCTTAAAAGAGATGGTAATTTCGGAGTATTTATACACTCCAAAGACTACCACCTCCCAAGAGCACTAGAGCAAGTGAGGGGTCATTTTTACGTTTTTTCATCAAGTCCCTGTTAATATGGGAGAACACTGTGTCTATGCTTAAGGCACAACTCTCCTAAATACGAGAGTGAAGTATACAACTTTAGAACACTTTCCCACCAGGAGACTAGAACCCTAGCCAGCACAGAAGCCTTCCAGCAACTGGCATAACAGGTACGCCTTAGCCCACTCCACCACCTGCTCAGACCCTTAAAAGAGATGGTAAGATAATTTCGGAGTATTTATACACTCCAAAGACTACCACCTCCCAAGAGCACTAGAGCAAGTGAGGGGTCATTTTTACGTTTTTTCATCAAGTCCCTGTTAATATGGGAGAACACTGTGACTATGCTTAAGGCACAACTCTCCTAAACACGAGAGTAAAGTATACAAATTTAGAACACTTTCCCACCAGGAGACTCGAACCCTAGCCAGCGCAGAAGCCTTCCAGCAACTGGCATAACAGGTACGCCTTACCCCACTCCACCACCTGCTCAGACCCTTAAAAGAGATGGTAATTTCGGAGTATTTATACACTCCAAAGACTACCACCTCCCAAGAGCACTAGAGCAAGTGATGGGTCATTTTTACGTTTTTTCATCAAGTCCCTGTTAATATGGGAGAACACTGTGTCTATGCATAAGGCATAACTCTCCTAAACACGAGAGTGAAGTATACAACTTTAGAACACTTTCCGACCAGGAGACTCGAACCCTAGCCAGCACAGATCTTGATGACAGAACTTAACAGGGACTTGATGAAAAAACGTAAAAATGACCCCTCACTTGCTCTAGTGCTCTTGGGAGGTGGTAGTCTTTGGAGTGTATAAATACTCCGAAATTACCATCTCTTTTAAGGGTCTGAGCAGGTGGTGGAGTGGGGTAAGGCGTACCTGTTATGCCAGTTGCTGGAAGGCTTCTGCGCTGGCTAGGGTTCGAGTCTCCTGGTGGGAAAGTGTTCTAAAGTTGTATACTTTACTCTCGTGTTTAGGAGAGTTGTGCCTTAAGCATAGTCACAGTGTTCTCCCATATTAACAGGGACTTGATGAAAAAACGTAAAAATGACCCCTCACTTGCTCTAGTGCTCTTGGGAGGTGGTAGTCTTTGGAGTGTATAAATACTCCGAAATTATCTTACCATCTCTTTTAAGGGTCTGAGCAGGTGGTGGAGTGGGTTAAGGCATACCTGTTATGCCAGTTGCTGGAAGGCTTCTGTGCTGGCTAGGGTTCTAGTCTCCTGGTGGGAAAGTGTTCTAAAGTTGTATACTTCACTCTCGTATTTAGGAGAGTTGTGCCTTAAGCATAGACACAGTGTTCTCCCATATTAACAGGGACTTGATGAAAAAACGTAAAAATGACCCCTCACTTGCTCTAGTGCTCTTGGGAGGTGGTAGTCTTTGGAGTGTATAAATACTCCGAAATTACCATCTCTTTTAAGGGTCTGAGCTGGTGGTGGAGTGGGTTAAGGCGTACCTGTTATGCCAGTTGCTGGAAGGCTTCTGTGCTGGCTAGGGTTCGAGTCTCCTGGTGGGAAAGTGTTCTAAAGTTGTATACTTCACTCTAGTGTTTAGGAGAGTTGTGCCTTAAGCATAGACACAGTGTTCTCTCATATTAACAGGGACTTGATGAAAAAATGTAAAAATGACCCCTCACTTGCTCTAGTGCTCTTGGGAGGTGGTAGTCTTTGGAGTGTATAAATACTCCGAAATTACCATCTCTTTTAAGGGTCTGAGCAGGTGGTGGAGTGGGTTAAGGCGTACTTGTTATGCCTGTTGCTGGAAGGCTTCTGTGCTGGCTAGGGTTCGAGTCTCCTGGTGGGAAAGTGTTCTAAAGTTGTATACTTCACTCTCGTGTTTAGGAGAGTTGTGCCTTAAGCATAGACACAGTGTTCTTCCATATTAACAGGGAATTGATGAAAAAAAAAAAATGACCCCTCACTTGCTCTAGTGCTCTTGGGAGGTGTGTTATACTCAAATTCTGTCAGTTGAAATGTAACCAATCACAGGCAAGTAGACCTCTGACGTCATGCCAGACAGAGGAGCATCAAGCCATGCTCCCAGCAGCTCAGTTCTCTCTCAGACCCAGAGTAAGGTGGACCTCGGTTGGCCAGATATATACCTTGTTGTCTTGGTCAATAAATATATACAGAAGCGACTACTGTGTCTACATTCAATCCGAACAAGGCAAACGAATACTGGTAGCAGCAGTGGGACCCAGAAATTTTTTTCTGGAAACTAAAATTCAAGTACCCAGCATCGCCGTGTGTTTCACAGTACAGCCGCCACCACCGCCATCCTGCCACCCACGCATCAAATATTGTGCCAGACCGGGGTCCTGCAATCAACCACTACTCCAGGCCAACGTTTAAGAAGTAAGGGTCAATATTTTCCTGTGAGAACGCTAATTCATCAGCGTGGAGGAAGGAAGCTTCCGCGCCAGCCATTTTTGAATCTCACGCCACCACGTGGGAACCTACACCCACCACCACTACCACCACCCAAGCTGACAGCATCTAAGCTTTGTGAGTGTTCAAGCTACTGCAATCGTGGTCAATCATCATCGCAACTATCAACTGATCATCGTATGTGCTGTATTGTTCCTTGAGAATATTTGGTGGACTGCAATTGTTTGACTAGTGTCGCCTCCCCAAGCTCACACACCTCGCCTCCCTCTCAAGCTCACACCTCGCCACCAGCCCCTGCTACATCATTTTGTGTGAACTCCTGCCTCCCAATCGTGTTTCTCCACCGACATCGTCGCAATATCGTCGTCGTCAGAATTTATCTTCGCGCTTCCAGCGTCAACAGTGTGGGGTCCCTGATTCTCGTGCCACCACCGCCAGGAGCGCTGCCATCGCACCAGTTTGTAAACACGCCTCACATGGGCCTCTTCAGATCTTCACGACGCTCCTCCTACTTTGGCTACTGGTGATCCTCATAAATTACAACCCTGAGATAAGTAATTGCTAGTTGAGAACAACGTGCCAAATGCTAAAAAGTGACTTATGTAATAATTCCCATAATATCCTGTGAATTAACCATTCAGTGACTTGTTAAATATTGGAGCTAGTTCAGTACTCCATTCCCCACAGTTTTCTTGTGTGATTTCAACATTCCTGCTTCTTACAGTAATTTCATTGAATTTTAATTGTTCTCCTAGAGTGTTATTGGTAAATTCAAATTCCAGTGAAGTAAGAAATTCTTGTTTTAGTAGCAGTTAAGGATTTGTGCAATATAATTTTTTTTAATTCCTCCAGGCCAAAAATTGAAATTTATTCCTTCAACATTGCATATTATAATTTTTACCATAGCAGTTATATACATTCCTGTGTCCAGTTTATGTGCTACATACATATTTCTTGCATTGCCACTTGTTGTGTTGAATCTTTTTAATGAAATTTTGCAATTGCACTTCCAGTTTTTATATTCTCAATTGCTGTGCTTAGTCTTGTTTAATTAATTTACATACATCTAATTCCAGTCATTTTTTTAATGAAAGATTGCTAAATTTAGTTTACAATTGCTTGTTCTTAATTATTTTCTTGCCTAGCCCAATTTAATAATTTTATTTCTGCCATTTTTACTTTAGCCAAGTTGATATTTTTTTGTGTGTTTATTTTTGAGTATACTATTTCTGATGCCAGGTGCACTTAATTATAATCTGCATTCAAATATTACTTCCACGGCTGTGACAATGCCTACCACTGTTGAAACCCCTTCAGAATCAATGGGTACAGTTGCTCGTCCCAATGGCCAGAGATCAGCTCAGGAAATGGCTATTCCTCTTTTTGCTGGGGAATCGCGTTTATTAGAATCATGGTTTAGTAAGGTTGAAGCGAAAACAGTTGCACGTTTTTCTAAGCCTACTGATGCCGAATACTTAGCAATTGCACGGTCAGCCGTGGACACAACCAAAGGTGATGCACGTTTTGTTGTTGATGAGAAAGCCATTGTTAGCCTCCAGTCTTGGCCTGAATTTAAGGATTTCTTTCGCCGTCGCTTTGTTAATAAAGGAGACCTCGACCCGTATAGGTTAGTCAAGAAAATTGCCAATGCCACCATGCAGCCTGGTGAATCTTTTAATGCATTTACTAGCCGTCTCAATCAGTATCTGTATGCCTTAGTTTCTGCTATGAATAATTCGACTTGGTTAGATAAAGACAATAATCTGTCCCCTGAGGCTATGGCCAAAATGATAGCATTTGGTACTTTAATGTATTTTGCCCCCGAGCATACAAAACCAATCGTTGAGCAACAAAATTTTGGTGTTAAACATGAAATTGGTGAAGTATTTGAGGCTATTAACAATGCCGCAGATAAACTAGCTCCCCGAAGTGCTCAACTGTTGCCACCCTCTGATGCTGTAAATGTAGTTACAAGCTCTCAGCATCCTCCCACAAATTCTCAAAACTCTTGGTCGCAGAAGCGTACCCATGCTCGTAGCCCCCAGTCAAATTCGCCGCCTCATAAATTGCCGAAACGCCATAGTCCACAACCATCCACTCCCTCATGTTGGCATTGTGGTAAGAGTAACAACCTTGCAAGGGACTGTTGGTCCGCCCCTAGCTCATCACCTCCTAGACAATTCTCTCGGTCCTTTCTTCAATCTAATCACTCTAGGCTTCCATATTGCACGTACCATAAACAAGTTGGTCACCACACTGCGGATTGTAGAGCTAGGCAAAGGACATCTCCACCTCGTAACTCCCATGGTCAGTCTTGGCGAGGCTCACAGCGTTCAAGACATTATCAGAACTCTCGTAATTACAACTCCCAACCCAGCTATAATGCAACTTCAAATTATAATGCTCAGTCACAGAATGCTGGAGCTCAGAATGTTCACTCCATGTCGTCAGGAAACCCCCAAGGCCATCCGCTAACCAATTCAAGCTAGCCAATCCTAGTGCCCTCCCTGTGTATTCAGTAGCTACCCAAAATAGATTTGGTCACTTGACGGAGGAGGACACTGACTCTAGACCAGTTGTAGATGTTGACGGATCAACAGTAAATTTGACACAAACAAGACGCAGATATCCCAGACAACATAAGTCAAAAGTAGTAACTTGTCCAGTCTCAAGTGATGGTCCCCTTGTCTCAGCCATTGTACATGGTAGAGTTTTAAAAGTTTTTCTTGGCTCAGGTGCAAAAATTAATATTGTCAAGCCCTCGGCTCTTAGAGACATTGAGAGTAAGCACCCTACTATTTTAAAACAGTCACACATACCTTTTCTAAGTGGTATTTTAGGAAATAAAGTAAAAGTTCAGGGTGAAATTGACCTCCCACTCAAGTTCAATGATGTCACATTGTCTATAACATGTTTAGTTGTTGACATTATTCATTTTCCTGGAGACATTCTCTTAGGTCTGTACACCATGAGTGATGAAAATATTGCATTGTTTCCCCATCGTTGGAACATATGTATCAAAGACCACGTCATACCCTTGTGTAGCATGTATCGACAGGGCCACGAGTTCAACCTTCAATCAGATTATGTTAATTTTGTTGACACCCGCCTTGCTAGCGTAGGGTTGTCAGATCATTGTCATGGTAGCATACCCGAGAAAACAGGCACTCGATTGAAGCATAGTAGTTGTGCAGTTGTTAAGGAGAATGAGTATCGGGACTTTCTGGAAGGGGACGCCCTAACGGATTCTCGTTGTCTCGCTCGCCTGGCAGCTTCCATCTCTGAAGTCAGTGGTTCCATGGCTACTGACACTGTGCTACACCCTCATTCTCTCACCAGAATAAGAGTTAAGGTTCAGGGAGTGCCTGAGTTGTCGGATGTGATTGCGGAAAGTGAAACATGTAAAGTGAATGGTACATTTGTTGAACCCTCCTGGCACACAGTGCAGGATGGTACTGTCACATTATTTATCGCAAACACAAGTAATGCCGATATCTATCTCCAGTCTGGTACCCATGTTGTAGATTTTGCCCATTACTCGTTACCAGTGCGAGTTGTGGATGATGTCTCCATGGATCATACTGTTTGTACACTCACACCAGGAGAACAGGGATCTCAGCCAGAGATGCAAGCGCAACACCTCAGTCCTACTGATTTTCCTGACTCTGTGGCTCAGCTTTTGAAAATTTTGAACAAGAATAGAGCTGTTGTTGCTCTACCAGGAGAAAAATTAGGTCTCACTCCTCTTATTACACATAAAATTCCCCTTGAACAAGGAACTACGCCTATTTATGTACCAGCTTACCGTCTTCCCCATTCTCAGAGAGCAGAAGCAGATAGACTTGTAGAGGAAATGTTACAAAGTGATGTAATTGAATCGAGTAATTCGCCATGGAACGCTCCATTGATTCTTGTACCAAAGCGAGATGGGACTTGGAGACCTGTAATCAATTATCGCAAGCTTAACAGAGTAACAGTACCTGATCGTTTCCCACTTCCAGTTCTCAATGATTTGTTGCAAAGTATTGGTCGAAACAAAGTATTCTCAACGTTAGATTTGTGCAGGGATTCTGGCAAATCCCCCTTGATGAGGAAAGTAAACAATTGACAGCCTTTAGTACTCCCAATGGTCATTTTCATTTCAAAAGAATGCCGTTTGGTTTGCGTAGTAGTCCAATAACCTTTTCACGGCTCATGACAAATCTATTTCGTAGATTGATAGGAAGTACACTTCTAGTTTACCTTGATGATCTCATAATCATGTCGCAAGATGTTCAGACTCATTTCCAGAACCTTGAGAAAGTACTTGCTAAGCTCGCGGAAGCTAATTTAAAAATAAAGCTTGCAAAATGTTAATTTTTAAAGCAAAAGATTAATTTCCTAGGTCATACAGTTACACCTTCAGGTATTACATTGAATGAATAAAAAATTATTGCTGCCCGTGATTTTCCAACACCTCGTACCGCAGAAGCCATAAGACAGTTCACAGGTCTTGTAGGATTTTATCGTTCATTTATTGCTGGATTCTCTATTATAGCCGCTCAGCTTTACAAGTTGCAAAGAAAAGATGAACCCTTTGTTTGGGGAGAGGCCCAGGATCAGTCATTCAAAAAACTCAAAGCAGCCTTGATTTCGTCACCTGTCCTTAGGTACCCAGATTTTTCTAAACCTCTTACGTTGGTTACAGATGCTAGTGACATAGGTCTAGGTGCTGCATTACTTCAAACAGAAGGTCACAGAGATCACGCAATAGCTTATGCTAGCGGCACATTATCTAAAGAAGAGAAAAATTATAGTGCAACAGAACGAGAAGCCTTGGCAGTTGTCTGGGCACTTAAACATTTCAAGGATACAATTTATAATTACCCAGTTCATGTTCTTACAGATCACCAACCATTAATTCCCTTGTTCAAAAATAAGAATCTAGTTGGAAAGTTTGCTAGATATTTGCTCACAATTCAAGAATTCAATCCCACATTTGGTTATATTCCAGGAAAGCAAAATGTTGTAGCCGATGCGTTTTCTCTACACGTAGCTGCGATTCAGTTAAATTACCCAGAATTAGATGCTACAGTAGTAAAAACGGAACAAAGACAAGACCCCATATGGGCACCCGTCATTAAATTTTTGACTAAGCAAGACACTCGCCCGATTCATAAACCGCCAGTACCATTGAAAGAACTAGTTAAGTTGGACAATTTACTGTGTAGAGTAGTAAAGCTAGGGACAGCCCCGAGGAAATGTTGTCAGTTAGTTGTTCCAGCTGTCTTGGTACAGTGTTAAAAATTATCCATGATGCTCCTGCAAGTGCACATCCAGGAAAGGATCGTACACTCCAACAAGGTCGATTGAAATATTTTTGGCCAAAAATGGCTAAGGAGATTGCTCATTATGTTGACAGATGTTTAACTTGTTTACAGCACAAGGGACATGTTTCAGGACCTAATCCAATTCAGGTATACCCAGCAACTAAAGCTCCTTGGGAACGAATATCGATGGATTGATTGACAAATTTTGCGGAAACAGAGAAAGGGAACAAACATTTGCTTGTAATCGTCGATAATTTTTCACGGTTTTGCGAACTAGTTCCTATCCCGAACAAAACAGCAGAAACCATAGCCAGCGCATTCCATGACCAAATAATTTGTAGATATAGTATGCCTAAAGTAATCCTTTCAAATAATGGTCCAGAATTCAGTAATAGTATTTTAACTAGCTTGTGTGATTTATATAACATAAAAAAATGTAGCATCATGCCTTATCATCCAGCAAGTAATGGACAAGCTGAACGTACTAACAGGAAAGTGTTAGATGCCTTGAGAGTCACGTTGAATTTTGATAACAACAGTTGGGATGATTTTATACCCTTAATTCAGTGTGCTTTAAATTCTTCAATTAATGTTTCTACAGGTGACACACCTCACGCTATTCTTTATGGTGCAGATAAGATCCTCCCTAATGAATTGATTAACGTACCTCCTACTCCCTTATATAACGTAGATGATTTTGTTCAAGTGAAGCGTAGACAAATGCAATTAGTATTCAAGAAAATACGAGAACAACTGTCCAAAGCTACAGCCGAGTTCACTCTAGCAAGAAATGCACGAACTAAACCCAGTAAAATAACTATTGGATCTGTAGTAATGATACTTAACCAACACAGGTCTGGTCCTATGTATAAGTTAACTAAGAAATTTTTGGGTCCATATAAGGTAATCGAGCTTATTAAAGGTAACAAATACAGACTTAAGAACTTGTTAACAGGAGAGTATATAAATGAACATTTAGACCATATGAAGTTAGCTAAAATGACTGTTGACGAGACTGATGAGGAAGATGACAATGAACTTACCCAGACAGATACTCCTACTCGGACACCACCTTCTGTGGTTGACAGACCACTTGATATTCAGCAACCCCATACTAGCAATTATAATCTTAGATCTGGACCTCTCGTTTCAACCGTGCACTCACCACATGTCCATTGGCTAGATGTTAACGAGGATATCTCTCAAGATGATAGTTTGTCACATGAAGTTTCATCTGTTCCGGACCTTCAGTCAGAGCCAGAGTTGTATAGTGCTCTGGATGAGCTAGGTGTAGATATCCGCAGAATTTATAATTGAGTGCACTCTGCAGTTATTCTGTTTGGTTTGAACAAAAATAAAAAAAAATCATTTGCAGTATTTCTACCACATGTCTTATTATTACCATTATATATAATGTATAGTTTTTCTCAACTTTATTTTGTTATAAATTAGATGCCATTGTTAAGTCTACTACCATTTGTATTTTTACAGTGCTTGTCATAAGAGTTATTATTGTTCTAGCAACCACATTGAGGCCAGTGAATCCTGACTGCTATCACGCAGATGTTAGTCTTCTTGTTCCAGGTCTTGTATATAGCTTGTAAATATATGGCACATTAAATATATTGTACATTGGTCTTGTAAATATATTGTATATTTCAGAGAAAAAAAAAAGAGAAAAAAAGAAAATCATTATCTATCTTGAAATTCAATTGTGGTTGTTAGGTCAGAACTTTGTTCCATTAATGTAATAATTGTTAATTTTGTATGGTTTTCAAGCACATGCCATTGTGTTACGAACCCGGATCCAGCGTCCGAGCGTGGAGCAGTGACAAACACGCCATCTGTGGGTCAGCTCCCGAAACCCCCGCCAAACGAACGACGACACCTAGTGAGGACAGCGTGTACTGGCCTCGAGGACCAGTTTCCAGTCTGGTTCAGCGCTCAACACCGCCGCTCCTGACCTCTGGTGAGGTGGTGCTCCGACGACAGCGCCATCTATGGACTGGATACGTCAGGTGTTAGTATCTGAGCCTGTGAGTGTGGAGTATTAGTGTCCCGGTTATTAATGACGTGTCTGCTTACAGAGCCGACCTGGGACCACTGTGTTGAAGGTGGAGTCAGTCTACCCGAGGCAGCCAGTCTCCATACTGTGAAGTTTGCTGCAGCTGTTGAGACGTCGTCCCCCCGGAAGAACACTGTGGTGTGTTAAGCCTGCCAGTGGAGTGGCAGTGAAAGGATTTACCCGGGACCGACCATTGGAGACGATAATCCACTGGGGTATTGAGGACAGGAGGGTGATTGGTGATATCACACGAGACTCCTGTCTAGGGCGTACCCCTTTTATCGTTCGTGGAGTGGCCGTACCAGCCTTGGTGGCTCAGTACCTGCCAGCAGACCTGCTGGACGTGTGGTTGACGGCCTCCACAACGGTGCCCCCAGTGGACCTGTGTTGTGGCTGACCTGTGGCCAGGGTAGGCTCGGCGTTCTCAGAGGACACGTCTTGAGGCCACGAAGAAAGCACCGCGGACTCAGCACCTAGCTTCGAGGATCCATAGTCTCCAGCAGAAGACTACAGTGTTGATCCCCTTTGTAAAGTGTTAATACCCCTCCCCCTTGTGTACGTTTTACTTTTATATATTTAAATGGTGATGGTGAACATTATATTATATTAAGTTCTTAGCTTCCTTTCCCTACTCCCTTTAAGTTACTTGCGTCACGGATCGCATCCCTTGAAAGCCTCTACTGGCTTGGGGTCGGATATATATCTTCCTCTAACGACATCAGAGTAAGAACCCCGTTGCGTCCCGAGAGGGCCGTAACATAATTGGCATCCCCAGCGGGATCCGACCCCTTGTTAAGTATGTTTGACAGGGGTGGTGAAGTGGCGTAATCCCTGTATATAATTCCCCCTGTGTGTGACGATTGTGACGTTATACGTCCTGTGCGGTGCTCAGAGTGACTAAGTGCGATATTGTGCAGTGCGGTGCTCGCTGTGATTAAGCGATTAAGTGCAATATTGACTAGTGCGGTGCTCAGTGATTTAGTGCAATATTGTAGAGCGAAGTGTTCGCTTGGACTCAGTGCAATATTGGGTAGTGTGGTGCCCGAAGTGATTACGTGCAATATTGGCAAGTGCAGTGTTTGGTGCGATAAAGTGCAATATTGGCGTAGAACAGTGCTCGGTGTGCTAAGTGCTAACGTGTAAGCAGTGTGTTAAGTGCTAAGTGTTCCATCTGTGACAATGGCAGACAAAGCTACCATCGATGATCTGGACGAGGTTCAGGCTTTTCTGAACAGAGAGGATTGTCTTGCCAGATTAAAATATTTGAGCAAACCAGAGCTTGTACTAGTGAGCGCCTACCTGGAGATCAAGATCCGTGCCAGTGATTCCCGTGTGGAAATCTTGTCCAAGGTTCACCGGCACCTGAAGGCAGAAGAGAAACAGGAAGGCGAGACTCCTAGTACAAAGGAAAGTGCAGACATAGCTTCCACGGAAAAGGAAGATAAGGGCAGCGACGTTGACAGTGATGCAGGCGAGCTTAATATCAGCTTCCTAACAGTCAAGATGCGTGCCCTAGAGATCAACCGTGAAATAGAATGGAAGAAATTAGAAATGGAACGAGAGAGACAAGAAAAAGAATTAGAGATGAGACGTTTAGAATTAGAAGAAAGGAAAGCAGAGAGAGAAAGAGAAGAGAAACGAGAAAGAGAAGAACGAGAAAGAGAAGAGAAACGAGAAAGAGAAGAACGAGAAAGAGAAGAGAAACGAGAAAGAGAAGAACGAGAAAGAGAAGAGAAACGAGAAAGAGAAGAACGAGAAAGAGAAGAGAGACGAGAAAGAGAGAGAGAAGAACGAGAACGAGAGAGAGAAGAACGAGAGCGAGAAAGAGAGGAACGAGACAGACAAGAACAACGAGACAAAGAGGAAAGAGAGAGACAACATGAACTAGAAGTTTTGCGATTAGGCGGTGGTCGGAGGCAAACAACGGACACCAGTAGCTTCGATCCGGTACGCAACATCAAAATGGTCCCCAAATTCCATGAGAAGGAAGTGTCAAAATTCTTTGCAGCCTTCGAGAAAGTCGCTGCCTCTTTGGAGTGGCCAAGGGAGAATTGGGCCATCATGATACAGTCAGTCTTGACTGGGAAGGCCCAAATCGCCTACTCTACGTTATCCCTTGACGACTCCAGCGATTATGACAAGGTGAAGAAGGTTGTGCTCATGGCGTACCAATTGGTACCTGAGGCGTATAGGCAAAAGTTCAGAAACCTGAAGAAGACCTCAGAGCACACTTTCACCGAATTCGCTACAATCAAGGAGCGACTTTTCCAGGAATGGTGTGCCTCTCGGAAGGTGGAGACCAGGGAAGACCTCGAGCAGCTGATTCTGCTCGAGGACTTCAAGGATTGTTTGTCTGGAGACCTCAAGACGTACTTAGAGGAACAGCAGGTGGAGACCTTGAGTGCAGCAGCCACCATGGCTGAAGAGTATATCCTGACTCATAGGCCGTCTGCTAAGTACGTCCCGAGGAATTACCAGCGCCGGTTTGACAGACCTCACGAAGAAGAAGAAGAAAGACCCGTCCCACAAAGTGCTAAGAAGACGCCCCCAAGTAGCCCCCGAAGAACAAGTCCTAGCAGTCCGAAACACCGGAGCCCGAGGAGGAATATGGTGTGCTGGACTTGTGGGCAGAAAGGGCACATAGCTGCTAGGTGCCGAGGCAGAAGAGGTGGCAGCGCACGAAGGGAGGTGATGGTGATGAGCTGTGTTACACCACCAGCAGGAAACCAGTCTACGACGAAGCAGGAAGGACCAAGTTTGTTGGCCCCTCACACTTCAACCGGGTATGTAACGAGTGATCATACTGGTAGATCAGTTGTAGTGCTCAGAGATAGTGGAGCAGCCCAGTCCCTGATCGTGAAGAGCTCGTTACCCGAGGGAGTAAGTGTGGATGGGAGACCAGAAGTTATCCTGGTTGGGTTTCCGAGAACACAGTATATCGCCCCCTTAGTGCCGGTACATCTCGACTCGCCTTACTTCAGCGGCACATGTGCGTTGGCAGTAGTCGATGCCCTCCCTGTGGCTGGGATTGACGTGGTACTAGCCAACGACTTGGTGACCGATTGGAGCACCAATCATCCCAAGATAGCGGACGAGTCAGCCAGAACATCAAAGTCTGAGGTGTCTACAGGCAATGGTAATGTCCAGGTAAAGACAGACCTGGATTTGAACATGTCTAATTTGTCCTCTCACCCGCAGATCGACGATATTCTAGCAGTGTCTCCTGATTCTCTCGACGAGGAACATGAAGTTAAGAAGGCAGAGGTACCTGAGCAAGAAGAGAGGCCTTGTGTGCGGGCACCCACGGATACCAACGAGTCTGGAGCGAAGGCGGATGTGTGCTTGCGGTATGGCAAGTTACAGCATGTAGTGAACCAGCCAGAGATTCCCCAGACGTCAGAGGTAGGTGTGGTGGGTTCAAAAGGTCTAGTGCCCTCTTCGGTCCAAGCCAGGCGTGTGGATGTGGCCGGCTATGGACATGACTGGCTCGGGAAGCTTATCCCTCAATTGGCCTCGTGTTTCTTAGCGATACTTTGTTTGATTCTCGTATGTGTTCTCGTTTGTGCTCTCAGTGAGGACCGGTGGACGACCCGACGAATGATGGCTCCCATGAACATCGCGAAGAGGTCCCAGGGATTGGAGATTTGTACTGCAAGTGTTGCAGTTGAAGAAGGGACCTGGGAGGTAATAGATGATACAGGAGGTACGATATGTGATAATGTGAGTGACTGTTTCCGACAGGTTGACACCCCCCGCGTGACTGCTGAGCCTCAACACAGCGTTATACGGAACGTTGGTCGACCTGACGGGGGCAGAGCGAATGCCATCTTCGGTGAGCAAGCAGCCCTGTTGGAACTAGGTATGGGCCTAGTAGAAGAGTGTATAGTAAGTACTGACTTGCCCATTGTCGCTATCACTCTGAATTATCAGACCCCTGTATTCCAGGTTCCTGTCTCCCTGAAGGACCATCGGACTGGCACCAGAAATGCCGTCTGTGGTCAGCCGTCATCGGTGCCACGACATAGAGAAGTGTCGAGTCACCCCAGATCGTGTCAAAACCAATCCGTACTAGAGAGGTGTGAGATGATGCCCCTGCTTGACATCGCAGTGGAGATGTGGACGATTATATCAGGCAGATCATTGCCTTCTATCTACAAGTTCCCTTTGTGCCAGGGTTCCTCAGTACAGTTCTGTAGACGTGACAGCCTCGACATCCCAGATTATAAAGCATGTGTGTCCATTTGGAGTTGTGTCGTCGTACTAATTTGGTTTGTGTTTCTTTTTATAGAACCCCAAACCAAATTCTTTTTGGTGGGGAGGTGTTACGAACCCGGATCCAGCGTCCGAGCGTGGAGCAGTGACAAACACGCCATCTGTGGGTCAGCTCCCGAAACCCCCGCCAAACGAACGACGACACCTAGTGAGGACAGCGTGTACTGGCCTCGAGGACCAGTTTCCAGTCTGGTTCAGCGCTCAACACCGCCGCTCCTGACCTCTGGTGAGGTGGTGCTCCGACGACAGCGCCATCTATGGACTGGATACGTCAGGTGTTAGTATCTGAGCCTGTGAGTGTGGAGTATTAGTGTCCCGGTTATTAATGACGTGTCTGCTTACAGAGCCGACCTGGGACCACTGTGTTGAAGGTGGAGTCAGTCTACCCGAGGCAGCCAGTCTCCATACTGTGAAGTTTGCTGCAGCTGTTGAGACGTCGTCCCCCCGGAAGAACACTGTGGTGTGTTAAGCCTGCCAGTGGAGTGGCAGTGAAAGGATTTACCCGGGACCGACCATTGGAGACGATAATCCACTGGGGTATTGAGGACAGGAGGGTGATTGGTGATATCACACGAGACTCCTGTCTAGGGCGTACCCCTTTTATCGTTCGTGGAGTGGCCGTACCAGCCTTGGTGGCTCAGTACCTGCCAGCAGACCTGCTGGACGTGTGGTTGACGGCCTCCACAACGGTGCCCCCAGTGGACCTGTGTTGTGGCTGACCTGTGGCCAGGGTAGGCTCGGCGTTCTCAGAGGACACGTCTTGAGGCCACGAAGAAAGCACCGCGGACTCAGCACCTAGCTTCGAGGATCCATAGTCTCCAGCAGAAGACTACAGTGTTGATCCCCTTTGTAAAGTGTTAATACCCCTCCCCCTTGTGTACGTTTTACTTTTATATATTTAAATGGTGATGGTGAACATTATATTATATTAAGTTCTTAGCTTCCTTTCCCTACTCCCTTTAAGTTACTTGCGTCACGGATCGCATCCCTTGAAAGCCTCTACTGGCTTGGGGTCGGATATATATCTTCCTCTAACGACATCAGAGTAAGAACACCGTTGCGTCCCGAGAGGGCCGTAACACATTGACACATGTTAATAATTTTGTTTAGGCAATACCTTGAGTTGTATTGTTCATATCTGATCAGTAGACATACACATGTTCCTAATACTCTGGTTTATTCAAAGCATTGTTACCATGATTTTCACCTATTATGATGAATTTTTTTTTTTTTGGTGCATATATGCCGAGTTGTTAGTATTACGCACACCTGATCTTCTTTCAATGTTTTATTATGCAATTTCACATGTAAGCCATTATTGAATGCCACCGAGGTCCTTTCAGTACCATTGTAACTATATAGCTAGCCAGAGCTTGTCGACAAGGGTCGTCGACTTGGTAGCGTGTCCGAGCGGTGTTATACTCAAATTTTGTCAGTTGTAATGTAACCAATCACAGGCAAGTAGACCTCTGACGTCATGCCAGACAGAGGAGCATCAAGCCATGCTCCCAGCAGCTCAGTTCTCTCTCAGACCCAGAGTAAGGTGGACCTCGGTTGGCCAGATATATACCTTGTTGTCTTGGTCAATAAATATATACAGAAGTGACTACTGTGTCTACATTCAATCCGAACAAGGCAAATGAATAGGTGGTAGTCTTTGGAGTGTATAAATACTCCGAAATTACCATCTCTTTTAAGGGTCTGAGCAGGTGGTGGAGTGGGTTAAGGCGTACCTGTTATGCCAGTTGCTGGAAGGCTTCTGTGCTGGCTAGGGTTCGAGTCTCCTGGTGGGAAAGTGTTCTAAAGTTGTATACTTCACTCTCGTGTTTAGGAGAGTTGTGCCTTAAGCATAGACACAGTGTTCTCCCATATTAACAGGGACTTGATGAAAAAACGTAAAAATGACCCCTCACTTGCTCTAGTGCTCTTGGGAGGTGGTAGTCTTTGGAGTGTAT
>NC_091221.1:28174553-28269553 GCF_040958095.1 Procambarus clarkii
ATCAAACAAAATTGACCTCATACATAATGAAATGGGTTGCTTTATCATTTCATAAGAAAAAAATTCGAGAAAATGTATTAATTCAGGAAAACTTGGCTTATTAGGCAAATCGGGCCTTGCATAGTAGGCCAAGAAGTGCGTTCTGGCTACTAGGTACGACATATATATATATATATATATATATATATATATATATATATATATATATATATATATATATATATATATATATATATATATATATATATATATATATATATATATATATATATATATATATATATATATATATAATCTATCAATCCACCTATCTTTTTTCCATCCATCTATGCAGCCATTTATCCAACAATCTATATATTCATCTATTTTTCTATCCATCCATCTATTTATCTCTTTATCAATCCATTTATCAATCCATTTACCTGTCCATCTAACTACTCATCTGTCTTTATATCTATCCATCCACCAATCTATTTATTACACAAAAAATTAATAACACTATCGAGATGCATCAATGAGAAAATGCGTAACAGCCGTGACGAGGGTTCGAACCATTGTTCTGGGTGTTCCCAGGCACACACTGTAGACGACTAGGCAACGACATGGTCAAAATGATTGCAACCTGGTGTACTAATGCACCATGTACGATTCCTAAGGCTTCCACTGAAATTGAACCAGGGTTTTCACACACTTCTCCCATGCACTCTGGCTCTGTCATCTCGGAATGTTCTACCTCTGACGCTCCTCCCTCAATACACAGAGAGCATGTGTCTGGGAACACCAGCATATAGGTTCAAACCCTCATCACGGCTCCTACGGATTATTTATTTACTCATCTGCCTATTGGTCTATCTATTCCGTGTCTCTCCCATTCTCTTCCTCTATCTTTATCTCTGCCTCTCTCTATCTCTGTCTATCTGTCTCTAGCAGTGTTTCTGTTTCTGAGTTTCTGTGTGTGAGAGAGAGCTCTGTCAGTGCACTAAGTCTTTGCTTGATGTTATTGATGTTGAGCTTGCAAGAGTTAAACTTTAGGTACCAAATAACGGAGTTATCAAGTTGGTTATCATTGGACTCGCTACAACGAGATAAGTACAAGGAGGACAACAGTTGCGACACGGGGCACTTGGGTCAGCTGTAATCGATAATGCAGAAGTCTGTTACAAGGGGAGGCATACTACTCAACCAGTGGGAAAAATATTGCTGTAGAGTGGTTAGAGGGGGGGGGGGTGAAAATGATGTTTCCCCTCACAAAACCGTTGGAAGGCCTGATCACAAAACTCTCTACCTCGAACAACTAGTCACTATGTGAGAAGCAGTAACGCCAGGCTTGGCTCCACCAGCATAAACTCTTGCCACAACGAATCAGAGAGGAGTATAAAAGTGGAGGGAGAGGCCTGTGGTTTTCACTGACCAAGACGAAATGAAGTCATAGGATCCACAAGGTGCCCGCAGCTGCTCAATGAAGCGCCATGTGCTGACATTCTCGTCAGGACATTTAGGGAGAAAGCAGGCAGTCTTCAAGAGCTCGAAGGAAGGCTTCTAATAGCCAATGTCCTGAAGTATTGTTATCCTCAAACCAGTAATTATTACTGGAACCGGAACGCTGAGATATTGCTGGAGTTTAAACGACATAATTTCCTTCAGCAAGAATAAATTAACGATACTACGACACGTTTTGGAGATTCCAGTGACCATGTGTATTGCCCTGATGGACTTTCAGTGTTAACAATGCTAGATTAGAGTCACGTGTAAGCTTCTGAACGTGAGTAGTGAAACCCCTTAGATTAAGTTAAAAAAAAAACGAGTGTATGCCTATTGTGCTGCATAGTGGAAGCAGTAATGGCTCAGTTAATGGAAGTCTGATTTGTAAGATGATTGTCCAGTCATCTGAGGAACAATCAAGTGTTGGAAATTTCACACATCTATTTATTAACACTTAGTACTTTAAGAAACTATTCTTGTACTATGTATTATAATCCACTAACTCTACTAACCAATAGTTTAGTAATCTTGAGTTCATTTTATTTCCCTAGAGATTATGGCGGACTGTTGCGTCAGCCCACACAGCTGGGGGAAAATGTTTACCTTTACGTGAATTGCATTAAATTCACTTTACTTCAGCATTCCTTAATAAGAATTCTTACCTGATCATAGATTTATAGTCGATTAATCCATATATTATTATTTGCTGGAAATATTTTATACAGCTAAATCCTGCTATTCCAGTGAATACCTGAATAACGAATTTCTACTCTTTATATTCTCGCCCATATGAACACGGATTCATTTAAATTATTTGTACAGCAAGAACTTATTTGTTGTCTTGTAAGACAACTTAACATCGTTTAATCTATATGAATTAAAATGGAAATATTCGTTTGTTCATAATCGCTAATCTCTAGAATTTCTTCACCAATTGCTTTGAAATTTTCCCACAACGTTCCATTCGCATCCGAACAGGTTTTTATATACATACTATATAGACGTCACGTCTGTGACGGTAAAAATCCTGCTTTTTCTGAAAAAACTGTGTTTTTTATTCGAGGGAAATCTTCGAAACCTCTTTACCGGTTGCGTTGAAATTTTTACACAACGTTGCATTCGAATAGGCGCGTCTTTTTATGTAGCTACTATATACCTGCCTCACCTATGACAAGAAAAAAATGCTTATTTTTAAAACAGCGCCATTTGTTGGTCGTAAGAGCAACATACGCTGTAATCTCCGAAATTTCTTCACCGATTGCTTTGAAATTGTGACACAATGTGGCATTCGAATAGGCGCGTCTTTTCATATACCTACAATATAAATGCCACCCCTGTGACAGGTAAAAACATGCGTTTTTGATAAACAGCGCCATATGTTACACATAAGATCACCATGCTATGCTAAATATGTTATGATTCCATTTCAATGTTTCTGATTTCATTGATAAATGAAATTTTCATAAATTTCGATTTATTTTAATTTTGATTTAATTATTTTGTGTAACATTGCGTAGGAATTGAGTTTTCTTGTTAACCATACCGTTCATTTCTTGAGTATAGTTTGTTTTTCTATTTTTTCATTATTTTTCATTTCGTTTTTGAACTTTTTTTCTTATATTTCAGTGATGGGGACATCTGGGGCCAGATTCACGAAACAGTTATGCAAGTACTTACGAGAGTGTACATTAATGGCTTTAGTTGCATTTATTAACAGTTTACAAGCATGAAAACTTGTCAATCAACTGTTGTTATTGTTATAAACAGCCTCCTGGTGCTTCGAACATCATTAACTGTTTAATAATTCTAATCAAAGCTGCCAAAGATTGAGAAGAGACGTACAGGTTCGTAAGTGTTTGCCTAACTTCTTTATGAATCTAGTCCCAGATCATTTGATGTTCCCAATTTTCTGATGGGAACATCAGATCATTTGATCATCAGATGAGGAAATGGGGAATGGTGGGGAGGACGAAAGGACAGGGGAGGCGGTAATGCTGGGGGAAGACGAGGGGACAGGGGAGTTGGGGATGGTGGGGACGAGGGGAATGGAGAATGGTTGAGATGACAAGGGGGACAGGATAGTGGGGAGGACAAGGGGACGGGGAGGAGGGGAATGGTAGGGAGGACTAGGGGACGGGGTAGTAGGAGATTGTGGGGAGGACGAGTGTATGCTGGAGTGGAGGATGAAGGGGAGGAAAAAGGGTCGAGGGAGTGAGGAATAGTTGGGAGGACGAGGGGACTGGGGAGGGAGGAATGGTGGGGAGGACTGGGAGACAGGGGAAGGTTGCTGTGGCTCAGCAACGCACATGCGTTGCTGAGCCACAGCAACGCGTGGCCGGGTACAGCTAGTCTATATAAATAAAAATGGAAATGTTCGTTTGTTCAAAATCGCTAATCTTCGAAAGTTATTCACCGATTGCCTTGAAATTTTGACAGAACGTTCCCATCACATCAGAGCGGGGTTTTATTTACATACTATATAGATGTCAGATCGGTGACGGGAAAAAACATGTTTTTTTAAGATTTGTTTTTCGTGCGTTTTTCATGTTAGGGAAATCTTCGAAACCTCTTTACCGATTGCTGTGAAATTTTGACACAGAATTGCATTCGAATAGGCAAGTGTTTTCATATACCTACTATATACATGCCTCACCTATAACAGGAAAAAACATGCTTTTTTTGAAAAACAGTGCCATCTGAAAGACGGCAGATCAACACTCCCTGTAATTTCCACAAGTTCTTCACCGATTGCTTTGAAATTTGAACACAACGTTCTATTCGAATACTTGTGTGTTTTTATATACCTACTATTTAGATGCCAAACCCGTGACAGGTAAAAATATGCGTTTTTTGAAAAACAGCGCCATCTGTTGCACATAAGAGCAAGACACGATATACAAAATATGTTATGTTTCCATTTCAATATTTCCGATTGCATTGATAAATTGAATTTTCATATTTTTATTTATTTTCATTTAGATTTAATTATTGTGTGTGACGTTGCGTTGGAATTGAGCTGTGTTGTCTACCATACCGTTCATTTCGTGGGTATAGCTTATTTGTTTCTTTTTTCATTGTTTTTATTTCGTTTTTTTAACTGTTCTTCTTATTTTTAAGTGCAATTGGTGGTGAAATTGAGGGGTGAACGATTGATCTGCGTTTGAATTGAAACATTTCGTTAGTATTTTTTGTTTTGTTTTTTAAACAAGAAAATGGACAACACGTTTATTTCACAGCTGCAAATGTGCAACAAACAGCTATGAATCCACCAGCTACAACGTTAACGGTTTTCTTCACGTTATGTCAAAATGACACGTTTGCGAAAACACTGCTGTACTCGGAAGTGCCTACGTATTACACATGGAATGCCAGTAGCAAATCATTTGATCGACGCAAACGAGGACAACGAGTCGACGGACATCCTGGCATATTCAAATAAACTACGATAGGCAGACTGTACATCGTGCATCCCAATCAAGAAAAATGCTTCTTTCTTCGTATGCTGTTGGTAAATGTGCCCGGTCCAACATCTTTCCAGCCACTGAGATACATGCCACTTTCGCTAGTGCAAGTCAAGCTCGGAATTTATAGGCGAACGACCGACACTGGAATGTAGGCATTAATGACGCTTCCAACACGACACATCCAAATCAAATTCGTGCATTGTTTGCAATCATACTGACCACCGACTCTCCTTCATCTCCAACAGAGTTATGGGAGAAATATAAATCGCACATGGCTGAAGATATTATCCGTCGTTGAAAAGTGTGGGGTTTAAATTAAACCTCATTAAACAATGATTGTTGCAAATTGTGCTGGTGCTCTTAGGGTCTTGTCTGTGTGATAAGATCAGCCCTGTGTATTGCAAATCTTAACTCCTAGATTTAACATCGATCATCTGATAGCTGGAGGTGGACGCTATCCATTAATATGGGTATAGTACTGGGTCTCCTCGCTCATATGTATAGCCTATCTGCCACGCTGACCATCATCTACAGCAGCTGCTGTGTGCATGAGCGTGTCAGGGTGTGAATCTGTATGCAAGTACAATTTCCGGGTATTGTTAAAAAAGTGTGCACTCATTAATTTGGTAATTAGTAATTACCCGATCTTGGATTATCATAGTATCTCACAACAAGTTTTCTGTGGGAGTGTCCAAAGGGATCGTGGAATGTGTTAATCTGTCTGCTTGACAGCTCTTAACCTTCCTTGGCCTGTCATTAGTGATTGTAATGGCCCGCGTGAGCCAGTAACCGTGTTCTGCGTAATGTGCCTTAGAGCCTCTTCTTCTATGATCCCACCTGCAAGTCAATGGTAAGTTCTCAAGAATTGGCGGTAGCAAGGAATAGTGCAAGGAATAAAGGGGGGTAAACAAGATACAATTACACCTTCACCAATATATCATCTATGGAAGTATAACTACACCTATGTACACAGTGTTGCGTTCACCCATGACACTCAATATATCTGCAGTGTTCCTCAAAACCCAGTGAGTCCACTATATACGTCGTCCACGCTCAGTGTTATTCACCGTCGAGTTCACCTTCCTCAACATGAGCCAGTCCACACACCGTATCGTCACAATGTCCCAATACCCCACATTTAATCTCCAGAAACACTGGCAGAAAGCTTCAGCAACACATTGAAAGAGGTCACAAATAATCACTTCCATGGGTCTTTAACACCCTGACAGAAGTTTCTAGCAACACACTAGCAGCACTTCTCAGCAGACACCCACTATTGTCGTCTTGTAACTCCTCTTGGCCAAATTCCGGGTACGTCGGTCCACACAATCATTGCCTAAGTACAAGAGCCAACTGCGTGCTTAATACCGATGGCGGCCACTTGTCCTCGCAGGAAACGTCAAGAGTTCTGGACATTCCAAGGTAAACTGATTTCCAGAGTGCAATAACCTTCTACGTCACATCTGTGAACATAAAAGTCAATAGCAAGACGAAAGACAAGCAGAACATAGGATGGAAACCTTTCACTTGGGAACGGTGAAATGTTATTGGATGCAATTTAGATGGGGTTGATATCGTCACGTCACTCACCAAAGATCATCACCAACGATCTCACCTCCTAACTGAGATATGAAACAGGAGTCTTTCACAGACGTCACACCTACAACAGATGACGTCGTCTTCGTTTCACATGATGCCTTGGAGTTGGAGTACAGGTCCATAGATGGCGCTGATATCGTCACTCCTCACTCCAGCAATGGTGTTGATACCATAACAGTGATTGACAGGAGACGTATTGTGTGTGTGTGTGTGAATGATTTACGATGCTAACATCTGGTACAGGTATTGGGAAGAGATTCACTACTAATCTTGCCAGTAAAATCCCACAGACTCAGACACATATTAACACATATCTCTCAGGCAGCTATCCAAACTCTCTTCTCCTTTCACCAATCAGCCCGGCAGATGTTGTGTCCATCATACATTCTCTAAAAACCAAGGCAGGGAACACCAGTGAAATTCCGTCCATTGTGTACAAGAGAGCCTCCCATGCCCTTGCCCCACCCATAGCACTACTGTTCAACAAATCTATAGAGTATCACACCTTCCCTGATATCCTCAAAAAAGCAAGAGTAACGCCAGTCCATAAAGGAGGCAATCCGGCGGACATAAACAATTATAGACCAATATCAAATCTACCCATTCTATCAAAAATATTTGAAAAAATTATTTACAAACAGCTCTATTCCTACCTCGTAAAATTCGACATACTCAGCCCCTGCCAGTTTGGCTTCCGGTCCCAAAAGAGTACCAATGATGCAATCATTAGTCTCCTTGACATTATCTACTCAGCCCTTGACAAAAATGAGTTTCCGATTGGACTCTTCATTGACCTAAGAAAAGCCTTTGATACTGTTAATCACAACTACCTCTTACTTAAACTCCAGCATTATGGAATCCGAGGCCTTGCCCTTGACTACATCCGATCCTATCTTAGTGACAGACACCAATATGTAACCATCAATGATACAACTTCTTCCACTCTACCAATTACCGTTGGAGTGCCACAGGGCAGCATCTTAGGACCTCTTCTATTTCTTATATATATAAACGATCTGCCTAATGTCTCTAATATTCTCAAACCTATATTGTTTGCTGACGATACTACCCTTATCTACTCAAACCTCAACCCACATACACTAAATAATGTTGTGAATAATGAATTAAAAAAAGTCCACTTATGGATGTCAACGAACAAACTAACATTAAACATCGAAAAGACTTACTACATCTTATTTGGAAGCAAATCATCAAATGCAATTCAGCTACAGATAGACAACATTAACATCAGTAATAAAAATGATGGCAAGTTTCTTGGCCTATTCCTAGACAAGAGACTCAACTTCAGCACCCACATTCAACACATAACTAAGAAAGTCTCTAAGACAGTTGGTATACTCTCCAAAATCAGATATTATGTTCCTAACTCTGCTCTCCTCTCACTATATTATGCACTAATCTACCCCTATCTTAATTATGGTATCTGTGCATGGGGGTCTACCACTGCAAACCACCTTAAGCCCATCATCACACAGCAAAAATCTGCTATCAGAATAATAACTAACTCTGCTTTCAGACAACATTCAGCTCCCTTGTTTAAATCCCTAAACTTGCTAAATATTAACTCCCTCCACACATTCTCTTGTGTCAACTACATTTACAAAACCCTGTTCTTAAATGCAAACCATGCTCTGAAACTCTCCCTGGACAGATGTAATAGGACCCATTATCACCACACCAGAAATAAATATCTCTTTGATATCCCCAGGGTCAAACTTAATCTGTGTAAACACTCTATGCAAATTAAGGGACCTAGTCTATGGAACTCACTCCCTAGTGAATTGAAAAACTGTAAAACTTTTGCCTTATTTAAAAGCAAAACCAAAAAGTACCTAACTTCATCTATTTAGTTTCCTACACTGAGCTTTAAATTTGCTCTGTACCTAGTGTTACCCAATCTCCTAATTTTTATGTAATATCAAACAACCTTATCATTGTGTTCATTGCTGTCTTCTTTTATGTGCTAGCCATATGCTGTATTGTCACTACCAATTTTTGTCAACTACCATTCAAGCTGTCATTGCAATCAATCTTATATTGTTTCTGCTGTATTGTGCCTACCAATTTGTTGTCAACTACCATTTTAAGCTGTCATTGCAATCAATCATAGCTACCTATGTGCTTTAATATACTGTACCTATAATTTTCTCTCATCTTTTTTTTTCATTCCATGTAATCTGTTACCATTTTTTTGTCTATAAATTTTGCAAGTATTTACCTCCTTAAAATTTTCTTAGATTAAGGACCTGCCCGAAACGCTGCGCGTGCTAGTGGCTTTACAAGACTGTAATTACCATATTTGTATCCTCACATTCCTTATGTACATTCTTGTATATGCATAAATAAATAAATAAATAAATAAACTACGGTTGTCTCAGTGGCACAAAAGTAAATAGTGGTTGTCTGTGTGGCACACTAATATTGATATCAAGTCTAAATAATATTTATATTATATATAATATAATAATTTTTTATATAAAATTTTAAAATAATATTTTAGATTTAGTGCTAACTAACAGGGAAACACAAATTAAGGACATGGAAATAGGGAGTGAGCTAGGGAACAGTGATCATAAACAAATCAGATTTATCATAGAATGGAATAGATCTGTAGGAGATAATTTTGTTAAAGTGCCTGATTTTCGAAAAGCTGATTTCAATAGCCTAAGAAATTTTTTGGGTCAAATAGACTGGAATGTCTTGGGGATGGGGTGTGGGCGAGATGTGAACCCAGTGACAGGTGACGGAAATGGGGATTTCGATGTGGATTCAAAATATAACCTATTTAAAAATATTCTAAGCAAAGCCCAGGAACGTAGTATACCATATAAATTGAATAGATCGAATACTAATGATCCAAAGTGGATAACAAAGAATCTGAAGAGCCTTATAGGTAAAAAGAAGACCTTATAGGTAAAAGGTATAAAAGGATTAAGAATGGGGAAGTTAGTTTAGAGCAGGAATTCGTTCAACTGGTTAGAAATGTTAAAAAAGAGAAAAGGAAAACAAAAAGAAACTACGAAGTTCGCATAGCAGGGCAAGCGAAGACAAATCCTAAAGGGTTTTATCAGTTATATCAAACTAAGACTAGGGAAAGGATAGGTCCATTAAAAACTGAGACAGGGCAAGTAACGGATAATGACGAGGAGATGAGTAGTATTTTTAATAAATATTTTATATCTGTATTTACTAAAGAGGAGCTTAACAATATGCCTTCAGCTTAACAAGTCTATGTGGGTGAGGATGAGGACAGGTTGACTAGTTTAGCAGTTACCAGGGAGGATGTAATTTAACAAATAGTAAAACTAAAACCAAACAAATCCCCAGGGCCGGATAAAGTGTTTGCCAGGGTGCTTAAAGAATGCAAAGAGGAGCTTTCCGAGCCACTGTCTACCATATTTAATAAATCAATAGAGTCAGGCAGAGTGCCAGAGTCATGGAAGGTAGCTCATATGGTTCCAATTTTTAAGAAAGGAGATAGATCACTTGCGTCAAACTATCAGCCAATTAGCCTAACGTTTATTGTGGGAAAGTTACTTGAATCGATAATTGCAAATACAATTCATCGTCATCTTGAAAAACATAAATTAATAAATGAGTCGCCACATGGTTTTACTAATGGCCATTCATGTTTAACAAATTTGCTATCTTTTATTCCAGCATACTTGAGGCAGTTGATAGTGGTAAGGATTGTATGCTGTGTACCTTGACTTTAGCAAAGCTTTTGATACAGTGCCACATGAAAGACTGATTAAAAAAATAGAGACTTATGGTATTGGGGGTGGTATATTAAGTTGGATTAGGGCATGGCTATTCCAAAGGAAACAGAGAGTTAGTACAAATGGGGTTAAGTCAGAGATGGATAATGTTGTTAGTGGAGTACCTCAGGGCTCTGTTCTGGGACTTCTGTTGTTTATAATATATATAAATGATTTAGATTCAAGTTTGAGTAGCAACATCTGCAAATTTGCCGATGATACAAAAATCGACAGGGAAATTAACACGGAAGAATACTCACTATCACTTCAAGTTGATCTAAATAGGATTTTTGAAATAGTCAAAAGATTGGCAGATGCAGTTTAATGCTCATAAATGTAAAGTTCTGAGGCTAGGTAATGATGATAGAGTTACAAGAAACGAGCTTGATGGTGTTGAGATTGTGAAGTCGGATTGCAAAACAGATCTGGGAGTTATGATTAGTAAGAATTTAAAACAAAAGGATCAATGCCTGAGTGTTCGTAATAAGGCAAGTAGGACACTGGGATTTATTAATCGAAGCGTTAGTAACAACACACCTGGTGTTGTTCTTCAGTTATATCTTGCTCTGGTTAGGCCCCATTTAGATTATGCATTTCAGTTTTGGTCGCCATACTATAGAATGGATATAAATTCACTTGAATGTGTCCAGCGTAGGATAAGAACATAAGAACATAAGAACAAAGGTAACTGCAGAAGGCCTATTGGCCCATACGAGGCAGCTCCTATTCTATAACCACCCAATCCCACTCATATACTTGTCCAACCCGTGCTTGAAACAATCGAGGGACCCCACCTCCACAATGTTACGCGGCAATTGGTTCCACAAATCAACAACCCTGTTACTGAACCAGTATTTACCCAAGTCTTTCCTAAATCTAAACTTATCCAATTTATATCCATTGTTTCGTGTTCTGTCCTGTGTTGATACTTTTAATACCCTATTAATATCCCCCCGGTTATGTCCATTCATCCACTTGTAAACCTCTATCATGTCACCCCTAACTCTTCGCCTTTCCAGTGAATGCAACTTAAGCTTTGTTAATCTTTCTTCATATGAAAGATTTCTAATTTGGGGAATTAACTTAGTCATCCTACGCTGGACACGTTCAAGTGAATTTATATCCATTCTATAATATGGCGACCAAAACTGAACTGCATAATCTAAATGGGGCCTAACTAGAGCAAGATATAGCTTGAGAACCACACCAGGTGTCTTGTTACTAACGCTGCGATTAATAAATCCAAGTGTCCGATTTGCCTTATTACGAACATTTATGCATTGATCCTTTTGTTTTAAATTCTTACTAATCATAACTCCCAGATCCCTTTCGCAATCCGACTTCGCAATCACAACACCATCTAGCTCGTATCTTGTAACTCTATCATCATTACCTAACCTCAGAACTTTACATTTATCAGCATTAAACTGCATCTGCCAATCCTTTGACCATTTCAAAACCCTATCTAGATCAACTTGAAGTGATAGTGAGTCCTCCTCCGAATTAATTTCCCTACCGATTTTCGTATCATCGGCAAATTTGCAAATGTTGCTACTCAAACCTGAATCTAAATCATTTATATATATTATAAACAACAGAGGTCCCAGGACAGAGCCTTGAGGCACTCCACTTACAACATTTTCCCACTCTGACTTGATTCCATTTATACTAACTCTCTGTTTCCTTTGGTATAGCCATGCCCTAATCCAGCTTAATATAGCACCCCCAATACCATGAGACTCTATTTTTTTAATCAGTCTTTCATGTGGCACTGTATCAAAAGCTTTGCTAAAGTCAAGGTATACAACATCGCAATCCTTACCACTATCAACTGCCTCAACAATGCTAGAATAAAAAGATAACAAATTTGTTAAACATGAACGGCCATTTATAAAACCATGTTGCGACTCAATTATTAATTTATGTTTTTCAAGATGAAGACGAATTTTATTTGCTATTATAGATTCGAGTAACTTTCCCACAATAGACGTTAGGCTAATTGGTCGATAGTTAGACGCAAGTGATCTATCTCCTTTCTTAAAAACTGGTATCACATTAGCAACTTTCCAAAACTCTGGCACTCTGCCTGACTCTATTGATTTATTAAATATGGTTGACAGTGGGTCACAAAGCTCCTCTTTGCATTCTTTAAGCACCCTAGCAAACACTTCATCCGGCCCTGGGGATTTGTTTGGTTTGAGTTTTACTATTTGTTTAAGAACATCCTCCCTGGTAACTGCTAAACTCGTCAACCTGTCCTCGTCCCCACCCACATAGACTTGTTCTGCTGAAGGCATATTGTTAAGTTCCTCTTTAGTAAATACAGATACAAAATATTTATTAAAAATACTACTCATCTCTTCATCACTATCTGTTATTTGACCTGTCTCAGTTTTTAATGGACCTATCCTTTCCCTAGTCTTAGTACGATATAACTGAAAAAACCCTTTAGGATTTGTCTTTGCTTGCCCTGCTATGCGAACTTCATAGTTTCTTTTTGCTTTCCTTATCTCTTTTTTAACATTTCTAACCAGTTGTACGAATTCCTGTTCTAAAGTGACCTCCCCATTTTTAATCCTTTTGTACCAAGCTCTCTTTTTACCTATAAGGTTCTTCAAATTCTTTGTTATCCACTTTGGGTCATTAGTATACGATCTATTCAATTTGTATGGTATACTACGTTCCTGTGCTTTGTTTAGAATATTCTTAAATAAGTTATATATTGAATCCACATCGAAATCCCCATTTAAGTCACCTATCGCTGGGTTCATGTCTCGCTCCAAGACCGGCCCACACCCCATACCCAAGCCTTTCCAATCAATTTGACCCAAAAAATTTCTTAGGCTATTAAAATCAGCTTTTCGAAAATCTGGCACTTTAACAGAATTTTCTCCTACTGGTCTATTCCATTCTATGCTAAATCTGATTTCTTTGTGATCACTGCTCCCTAGCTCACTCCCTATTTCGATGTCATTAATTTGCGTTTCCCTGTTAGTTAACACTAAATCTAAAATATTATTTTCCCGTGTTGGTTCCTTAATGTGTTGCGTAAGAAAGCAATCGTCAATTAATTCTAGAAAATCTTCTGCTTCACTATTCCCTGTTTTGTTCAACCAGTTTATTCCGCTAAAATTAAAGTCACCCATGACATAAATACTGTTAGATCTAGATGCACTAGATATTTCATCCCATAGATGCTTTGCTTCCATTCTGTCTAAATTTGGTGGCCTATATATTACTCCTATTATAATATTATTAGCTTTTTCGTTTAATTCAATCCAAATAGTTTCTGTGTGTGGCTCTGTTTTGATTCCCTCTTTGAGACTACATTTCAAATTGTCCCTAACATATATGGCTACTCCACCTCCTCGTCTAATATATCTATCTGTGTGAAATAGTTTAAATCCATATATTTGATATTCAGCTAATAGTTCTCTATTTTCTACATTCATCCACGTTTCGGTAAGTGCAATAATATCTATTTTTTCTGTGCAGACAAGAGCATTTAATTCGTTAATTTTATTTCTTAGACTTCTACTGTTAGTGTAATATACCCTAAGTGAATTGTTATTTTGCGGACCTTCTCTTTCCCTGATCGTTTTGCCAATTCCTTTCTCCCACAAACACATACTTTTATTACCTCCTTCCTCCAAATCAATTCCCATACCTCTATCTACTAACAGTTTAAACCCAAACAAACACCTCTAACCACTTCTTCTAGCGAGTTCGCAACAGCAACAACCCCAGCTCTCGATAGATGCACCCCATCACGAGCATACATTTCATTTCTTCCATAGAAGTGTTCCCAGTTGTCTATGAAAGATATTGCATTTGATTTGCAATATCTTTCCAGCCGGCAATTGACACCAAGTGCCCTCGATATCCATTCATTTCCCACTCCCTTTCTTGGAAGAATGCCACATATGATCGGGATTCCTCTCTTGCTCCTAACTAACTCTATGGCTGTTTTATACCTCTGAATCAGTTCCTCACTCCTGACTCGACCAACATCATTTCCTCCCACGCTAATGCAAATAATGGGATTGTTCCCATTACCAGCCATAATATCATTCATGTTGTTTATAATATCACCAATGCCAGCTCCGGGATAGCAAACCCTTAACCTGTTCCCCCTATCTCTAGCACAAAACGTTCTATCCAAATACCTTATCTGGGAATCTCCCACAACTAATGTTTGCTTAGGTACTTCCTTTACTTTCTGAGGGGCCTGCGCTTCCTTTCTCTTCGTTGCTTTCCCTTTTGCGCGATCCACAGTCTCTCCACAGCACTCGTCCTCCAAAACGTCAAATGAATTTGAAGTTGCTATGGCGTTTGAAGGCGGCTTTATCAAAGTCTTCTTAAGGCCCCTGTCTTTCACAACTCTCCAAGACGAGGTCCCTTTACTACTGGTCTCCTCCTTCGTTACTTCTCGTTGTTTTTTAAGCTGACGCACCTCCTCCCGCAGAGAGTCCAACTCTGTCCTCAGGGCTCCCACTAGAGTCACCAGGTCCTTCACTACAACTTCCATATTGCTATGACGGATGACTAAGTTAATTCCCCAAATTAGAAATCTGTCATATGAAGAAAGATTAACAAAGCTTAATTTGCATTCACTGGAAAGGCAAAGAGTTAGGGGTGACATGATAGAAGTTTACACGTGGATGAATGGACATAACAAAGGGGCTATAAATAGGGTATTAAAAGTATCAACACAAGACAGAACACGAAAAAATGGGTATAAATTGGATAAGTTTAGATTTAGGAAAGACTAGGGTAAATACTGGTTCGGTAACAGAGTTGTTGATTTGTGGAACTAATTACTGCGTAACGTGGTGGAGGTTGGGTCCCTCGATTGTTTCAAGCGTTGGTTAGACATGTATATGAGTGGGATTGGGTGGTTATAAATAGGAGCTGCCTCGCATGGGCCAATAGGCCTTCTGTAGTTGCCTTTGTTCTTATGTTCTTAAATTGTGTTTGTAATTATTGTGTGATGTTGGATTGTCCCAGTGATATCCTTGGTAGTGATTCATTAACGTAATTAGTAAAATTATTATTGTAATTAGTAAAGTCATTATTTTCATTGATAGCTGTCGGTTGACAGTGTATTAAGCTGTTAATTGAATATTTCGTCTAATTGATAAACAATATATTAATGTAATTAAGTGATTGTTAATTGTCGAGGTGACAGTGATAAACGTAATTGTCTTTGATTGGACACTTGTCTTGGTGAAAGTGACGTTGATGTAACTGTTGATTTGTTGACCATCTTAGTGACCGTAATTAATATAATAGTGGTTAATTAATTAATTATAATTAATTGAAAAATTAAATGTTAATTGTATATGTTTTGGTTGCTGTTCAAGTTGCATGTGTTACGTAGGTGATTAAATGTCTTGGTGACATTGATTGTTAAAGCAATTGTTGGTATTGTTGTGTGTCCTAATGACACTGTTATGTATGCATTTATATATGTTGATGTATTGTGGTAGTGAAGTATTTTGATATTTGCCAAGAATGTGCACGAAGTGTTTCAGGTTAGTAAACTGTTGTTGATGACCTGTCCGGTGGGTCGAGGCCTTGATTTCCTTTACACCTGTCAGGTGGTGGGTCAGGAGACCTACTGCAACAGTGGGTCGAAGCTTTATGACTCTATACACCTGTCAGGTGGTGGGCCAGGAGATCTACTGCAACAGTGGGTCGAAGCCTTATGACTCTATACACCTGTCAGGTGGTGGGTCAGGAGACCTACTGCAACAGTGGGTCGAAGCCTTATGACTCTATACACCTGTCAGGTGGTGGGTCAGGAGACCTACTGCAACAGTGGGTCGAGGCCTTTTGACTCTATACACCTGTCAGGTGGTGGGTCAGGAGACCTACTGCAACAGTGGGTCGAAGCCTTATGACTCTATACACCTGTCAGGTGGTGGGTCAGGAGACCTACTGTATTGACAGATTTGAAATGACACTCTTGAATTAACGTAATGTGGGTGCCTGTGTATTAGTAGGTAGTTGAATAAAGCTATTTTTGCTATTACACTTGCCTTTGACATCATTCCCCATTCTGCAGTACGGCCCCGATTCACATCATATTCCAATTGTCTCTTAAGTTGGTTCAGGTTCCAGCTCCTAACCCCAAACATCTTTATATAAATATTGGTGTGAGAATCCAAGCTCTACCGGCTATATTTGCTTGCATGCAAGTTGTAGAGAGACCGACCTAAGTGAGGAGGGCTCTGTAGTGGCTTGTGGGGGTGAATACCGTCCTGGTCTTCATCTCTACCTGACATACGGAACCCTTGGCGCAGCGGAAGCAAAACGCTCACGCTGCTCACTTTCTGAATCAGCGATTCCAATTGTGGAATTTGGAAGCCAGATTCCACAACTGGCTACCCAGCGTGAAGGCCTGTGGGTTTGTAGTGACTCCCGAAGTGAACAACGTACATCTGGCATTTCCTATGTGGGCAACGCCTGGTTAATGAATGTACGCTCTCACACTGTGTCTGTCTCACTCTATTTCTGTCTCTCTCTCTCTATCTTATAAAAAATACAATTGTCTAATGTGTGGTTGGTTTGCAGCAAAAGCAGCTAAGTGGTGTGAAATACTAAAACAAGAATAGTTAGCCTTACTCTGGTATATAACAGTTGCTTGTGAAACTTTTAACGGTGTGGGAGAATTGTCTGTTTGATGCTAGTACGGGCAAATTATTCACATCAGGAATTTTCTGTTAATTTTCGTAACATCAGTGAATAATGGTGCAGATTACTTTTGTATATGAAACGTATATGACAATTTTTTGTATATGAAACGTTTGGCCTCCAACTTTGAACAGACACACAAACAGACATTATCTCCTATGGTATAATATATATATATATATATACATATATATATATATATATATATATATATATATATATATATATATATATATATATATATATATATATATATATATATATATATATATATATATATATATGTCGTACCTAGTAGCCAGAACGCAATTCTCAGCCTACTATGCAAGGCCCGATTTGCCTAATAAGCCAAGTTTTCATGAATTAATTGTTTTTCGACTACCTAACGTACCTAACCTAACCTAACCTAACTTTTTTGGCTACCTAACCTAACCTAACCTATAGAGATAAGTTAGGTTAGGTTAGGTGGGGTTGGTTAGGTTCGGTCATATATCTACGTTAATTTTATCTCCAATAAAAAAAAATTGACGTCATACATAATGAAATGGGTAGCTTTATCATTTCATAAGAAAAAAAATTAGAGAAAATATATTAATTCAGGAAACCTTGGTCTATTAGGCAAATCGGGCTTTGCATAGTAGGCCGAGAAGTGCATTCTGGCTACTAGGTACGACATATATATATATATATATATTGCATTTTGTCATATGATAAGTGTGGTGTGTTGTGTGACATTAGTGTTGTATAATGTTGGGATGCATAAGTGTGACTCTTACTCTCATTATCTGCAGCGTTGATGTCTGCTTCAGCGTCGAGGAGGATCTTCACAGTGTTGTCATGACCACGTTCGGCTGCAAAGTGAAGGGTTGTCCTGCCTGTCAACAGACACCACAATTGTTATTATGCATAATTTATCACGATTCAAGTTGTTTCTGTAATATATTGAAATAAGCTGTTCGAGATGTCCATTTCTTTTTACTTTTTTGAAGTGTACGGACTCCAAATAATATGCAAAAGTATTTTCCACCCTAAATTTAAGAGAGGAAGATCGTGTTAAAATTGTTAACAATAGATCACCATTAAAATGTCCGACATCCCACCTGTACTTATATGAGCACTTATTACTTGCCTCGAGAGCGACAGTGATGCTATTGTCATGCCCGAAACTCTGTGAGTATTATTGGCTTGAAGCATAGTATATACTTACCCTAATAAGAAATAAAACATTCTTCTTGTTCTCACTAATTTTATTCACCAAATTGTGCTTGCGAGGGTTGAGCTTTGGCTCTTAAATCCCGCCTCTCAACCGCCAACCAACTGATGTACAGATTCCTGAGCCTACTGGGTTCTATCATATCTACATATGAAACTGTGTATGAAGTCAGCCTCCACCATCTCACTTCCTACTGCATTCCGTTTAACAACTTCTCTGACCCTGAAAAAGTTCTCTCTAACGTCTGTGTGGATCATTTGGGAACTCAGCTTCCACCTGTCCCCTTGTTCATGTACCACCTGTGTTAAATAATCCATCCTTGTCTACCATGTCAATTCCCCTGAGAATTTTGTATGTGGTGATCATGTCTCCACGAGCTCTTCTGTCTTCCAGCGACATGAAGTGCAGTTCCCGCAGCCTTTCCTCATAATTCATAACTTTTTCTCTTAGTTCCGGGACTAGCCTAGTGGCATACCTCTGAACTTTTTCCAGCTTCGTCTTGTGCTTGACTAGGTACGGGCTCCATGCTGGGGCTGCATACTCCAGGATTAGCCTTACATATGTTGTATACAAGGTTCTGAAGGATTCCTTATACAGGTTTCTGAAAGATGTTCTGATGTTATCCTGCCTCACAAAGGCCACTGATGTTATTCTTTTTATGTGGGCTTCCGGAGACATGTTTGGTGTGATATCAACTCATAGACCTTTCTTTCTGCCCGTTTCGTGAACGACTTCATCTCCCATTCGGTATCCAATGTCTGGCTTCCTATTTCCTCCTCCTAGTTTCATTACCTTACATTTACTTGGGTTGAACTTTAGTAGCCATTTGTTGGACCATTCCTTCAGTTTTTCTAGCTCATCTTGTAGCCTCATACTATCTTCCTCTGTCTTGATTCTCCTCATAGTTTTTGCATCGTCAGCAAACAATGAGAGGAACGAGTCAATTCCTTCTAGGAGATCATTTACGTATTTCAGAATCAGTACAGGTCCAAGGACTGATCCATGTGGAATTCCACTGGTGATTCCTCACCACTCCCAGACCTCACCCCTCACAGTGACTCGCTGTGTTCTGTTGCTTAGGTACTCCTTTATCCAGTGGAGTACTTTCCCTTTCACTCCGGCCTGCATCTCCAGTTTTGTACTAGTCTCTTTTGTGGTACTGTGACAGAGGCTTTCTGACAGTCAAGAAATATGCATTCAGCCCAGCTCTCTCTCTAGTACCAAATTTTTGTTGCCTGGTCATAGAACTCAATTAAACCTGTTAGGCATGATTTGGCATCTCTGAATCCTTGTTTACGTTGCATTACAAAGTTCTTTCTCTCAAGATGTTCTACTAGCTTTTTACGCACAATCTTCTCCATCATCTTGCATGGAATGCAAGTTAGTGACACTGGCCTGTAGTTCAGTGTCTCCTGCCTATCACCCTTCCTGTATATTGGAACTTCATTGACCGTCTTCCAAATTTTTGGCAGTTCACCTGTTTCCAGTGATTTGTTGTACACCATGGAGAGTGGGATGCATAGAGCTTCTGATCCTCCCTTTAGAATCCATGGTGAAATTCCATCTGGACCAATAGCCTTTGTCACATCCAAATCAGGCAGATGCTTCCTCTCCTCCCCACTGGTACTCACAAACTCCTCTAGTGGTGTCCTGTTTTGATATTCCCTCTCTTATCTCTAGGACTTCTCCTTACACAGAAGTGAAAACCTCCTGGAATATCGTATTGAGTTCCTCACACACTTCCTTGTTGTTTGTAGTGAATCTTTCTGCCCATATCATCAGTTTCATTACTTGTTCCTTCACTATTCTTTTCCTCCTGATGTGGTTATGCAGCAGTTTGGGTTGAGTCTTTGCCTTGCTCGCTATGTCATTTTCATATTGCCTCTCTACCTCTTTTCTCACCCAGATGTATTCATTCTCGGCATTCTGGTATCTTTCTCAGCTCTCTAGTGTTCTGTTGTTTCTAACGTTTCTCCACAAGTCTTTACTTAGTGGATTTGCTAGCTTACATCCTTGATTAAACCACGGGTTTCTCATTTGCATTTCATTTCCGCTTGTATTGGGACAAACTTGTCTGCTGCCTCCTTGCACTTCTGTGTGATTTAGTCCATCATGTCTTGAGCCGTCTTTCCTCTAATATTCAAGATAACAGTATGACCAGATACTCAAACAACAGTACACTGTGTGTGAGGGGATGGTTCACCAGCTCACTTACAATGGTGCTCTTATGCCTGTGGAGGTCAGTACACTTGTTAAGTGCACTCGTTAAGTGCGTGGACTAAAGTTTGGTAACCAACAACCGAAACATCTAGTGTTTGGGCTCATGTGAGTGCCCCCGTCATCAGCATTCCAGAAATGTTACCCTGACCGGGGTAGCACGTCTGTGGACAGAGATATGCCGATAGCATCATTCTATTGTATGGCTTGAAGCGAGACTCAAGTTTGCGCGGAAACAGCTAGGCCGCATTGTGGGTGAGCTGTGGGCCGCCCGCGCCAGCCACTTGACTCATCGTCATGGAAGAGCCGTGTTGTGAGGGAGGTTGGGGGGTTCGAGTGCACGCCAATTGCACGTAAGATACCACGTGAGGACCGCTCTAGCCATCTCCACCACTATGAGTCAGCCACCCGTAGCAGGATGCCTGATGTATGGGAATGGTGTGTGTGTAAGGCCGGCAGTATTAATGAGTAAGTACCTATGTGTGTATTTCTGGTGATTAGTTAGTCTCTAAAGCTTAAATTCAAAGTCAGGTGTTCCGTCGCATTGTCACTAAGCACCTGTAGAGGTGAAGTGAAGTGTGGACGAGGAGTTAATCACCCTTGTTGTCATCTTGTCAGTCCAGAGGGACTTACGTCTTGTGTACACAGACGTACAGTGTGTGTGTGTGTGGGTACACACGGGAACAGAGTATACATAGATTAGCCAAGGACTGAGAGGATGTCCATGTAATATTTATATTCAATTGTGGTAATTCATTCATTTTTGATCGTCCGCGAGACAGAGTGATATTATTCCATGTGTAATCTTGCAGGTGTAACGTAAGTGATTCCTGGCCATTGATTATTGTGGAGTGATACCAGAGTGTGGTATTAATTTCTTAAATTGTTCCCAAGGCCATGACAAATAGGATATATATATATATATATATATATATATATATATATATATATATATATATATATATATATATATATATATATATATATATATTTATATATATATATATATATATATATATATATATATATATATATATTTATATATTTATATATATATATATATATATATATATATATATATATATATATATATATATATATATATATATATATATATATATATATATATATATATATATTTATATATATATATATATATATATATATATATATATATATATATATATATATATATATATATGTATATAAATATATAATATATAAATAATTGTGGTTGCAGTATTAGCGTAATTTTGGTAGAATTGGATGAATGACGAGGCTGTTGGTGAGTGATAGCCGTCGCTCTGTCGAGTAACGTAATTCTCGGGAGTGTTTTTCAGCCTGCGGGATCGATAAATCACTCACCCATGTGATTTAAGGAGTGCGAGATCTCCTTAGTGTTCCCAGTAACGTTTGATAGCTGTAGGCTACATGTAT
Source organism: Procambarus clarkii (assembly GCF_040958095.1). Taxonomy (NCBI): domain Eukaryota; kingdom Metazoa; phylum Arthropoda; class Malacostraca; order Decapoda; family Cambaridae; genus Procambarus; species Procambarus clarkii. The sequence goes on from NC_091221.1 coordinate 28,196,441, forward strand.
CAGCCGTAATTATATATATATTATCGTAGTGTCACGGTGCCCAGTGTTATTGTGTTATTTACTGTGGTGATTGCAATGTGTGAACCTGTGTTCTAATGGGTTATTTAGAGCGCACTGTTGGTCATTTGCAACAGTAAGTAAGTGTTGGGCAGTATTCTACTACTTGGAATTTAGAGTACTTGCCGTGTGTGTTATTACAAAGGGGTTGTCAATTATGGTGATTGTTGCAAGTGTTGAGCAATCACCGTATGTGATTGCAGTTCAGTAAAGTCATTGTGGGCAGTGTTTTAGAGGGTTTATGTCCTGTATGTTATTTTACTAGGTTCTGCAGTATTGTCATTGCAACCGTATTGTAACGTAAATCACTGTGATTTGTCATTGTCGTGGGTGAACTCGGCTGTAGATGAGTACTTGGGTTTTATATTCTCCTGTTTATCTGGTAGAACATCGAAGTCCAGTATTCAGTGAGGTGATTGCGAGGCAATTAATATAACGGAACCAAGGAAACGCTCTTTGCTTTAAGAGAATTTGTTCTTTGACAATTTGAGTAACGTAGAATACGTTTGTCTTAATTTACTTTCTTGCAAAGCAGCTACGGTAGTCTCAGGAAGCCTAGCCATCAGCCAGATAAGAATTAGAGTATTGTCTGTTGTAATTAACGGTCAGTGGGCCGGGTAATTGACGTGTTTCAGGAAGTCAATGTAATTAACCTCGATCCGTGTTTGATCGACTCACACGAGGGCTCCATTGTTCCATTAATGTAACGTCATTATTTATCTGTCCGGAAGTACCGGCACTTGATTGACTCGTGGGAGGAGTAACGTCATTTTAGAATAACGTAAACGTGGTGCCTAATTACTGTTATTAGCCACTTGAATAGGTCTGAGTATGGAAGGCTTAGACGGAATTCATACCTTAATGTAAATTGCTGAGCCAGTGTGAAAGGTTGCGTTTTTAATTGATTAATTATTGATCTTGATGATAGTAATTAATTACCGTAAAAGTAATCACGAGTGATTACTGTTCTCTTAGCACGTTGGACATTGTAAATCAGAGTTTACCATCGCTTAGTGATTAGTAACCGATTAACGTAAATTAACGTAACTAGTAAAGAGATTAATCAGCTGTCTGGTAGTACAGGGATTAATGGGATTTTCTCACTGAATGCTCGACGGGTAGAGTGTTGTGTAATTTCCGCGTTACTAGTGACAGTTGTAAGAGTTATTAAATTAACGTGAATGTTATTTTGTTATTAACATAAATCAAATTGTTATTGATTGTTGATCGTCCGTGGGACGGAGTGTTAACATAAGGATTAATATGAGGAAGGGTTGCTGGAGTTGCCAGTGAACCCATTAGTCATTGTTGTCACTGAAAGGCTACTGATTTTATTGCATTGCAACCGCCATTGCAGGTGTAGACTGCACTGAGGCGTAGAACAGTACGAGGTTACTGGAGACGTGTTTCAGAACCTACTGTGTCATTTGTTGTAATTGTGATTATAGATCTGTTAGTTCTTGTATCTTGTTGATTCCTCTATGTTCACGCTTATGTTCGAGTTAGTTCATTATGCAGTCCGAGGGGCTGGTGTCTAGCTGTCATTGATAGTGTCACAGGAAGGATTTCGAATAACGTCATTGATATTTCTTTTTGTTTTGTTGTAGTAGTTAGTACTTTATTTAATAAACAAAGTTGTTATGTTGAACACTGTCTTTCCGTTACACCCCACACATTATTATTGCCCTGCAAGTGTACTGTCACACTAGACTATAAAAATTGAGACTGATTCAGAGTTTTGGACCAAATATACGGCACCACACAACAATAAATTATTGTTGTGAGAGCCCAGGACCAACTCGTTAGATTCATTTCGGCGAATGGCGAAGGTCAGCGACCAAGTGGAGGGGATTTTAATTTTATTGGGTGTCTCAGCGTTTGCTCGCGCCTAGTCAATTGTTCATATATGGTCCTAGAGTGAGGAATGAGCAGCTTACTACACTTTGTGTGTTAGCTAAGCAAGTCCTTCCTCAGGCGACCTAATTGAATATCACGACAGGAATAAAGGTTAAAGAATAAATAAAATTCTTAGAAATTTTCCGAGCTCAATTCCTCAACCATTTCACTTATTCCACTAATCTCAAACTCTCACACTGTGATCACTCATTCCCACGGGAGATTCGAGACCGATTTCCATTATGTCTGAATCGTTCAGAGTAAATACTAGGTCGAGTCTTGTTGGTTCATCGTTGCCTCTCATTCTCTTGGGACCCTTGACATGCTGACTTAAAAAGTTTCTAGTCGCCACCTCCAACAGTTTTGTTCTTCATGTTTCCTCACCTCCATGTGGTTCCTTGTTTTCCCAGTCTATCCTTCGGTGATTAAAGTCCGCAATTATGAGCAGATGGGAGCAATTTCTACAGGCAGCAGCGGTTGCTCTCTCAATTATAGTGCTAACTGCTATGTTGTTTCTGTCATACTCTTGCCTGGGTCTTCTTTCATTTGGTGGTGGGGTTATATATGACTGCTACTACTACTCCTCTTGATCCTCCCATCGTCATGGTACCTGTTATGAAGTCTCTGCCCAGCAAAGAATTTTAGGTTGCCACAACATATCTGGAAAGTATTTGAAAGGATTGGAAACGTTTGTTTTATCGTATCCGATACGATATTGTGTGTGGACTTAAATAGGTTTCCACAACTTATAACCAAAACCTTCGTATCTAACACTAACTTGAGATGTTGTGGCAACTTTACAATCCTAACATGAGTCATTCATAATCCATTCATATACCAATATGAATCTCTTGTGAAAGGTTTGAGCCTATAATCTGAACCCTTTTCACATCTTTGTGTTTAAAGTTAAATTTCTTGAAATTAAATTATATTATTTTATATTATATTATTATTTTTATTATAGTTTATTTTATATTATATTATTATTTTCAATTTAAATATTAAAACCAATTTATGGGTAAAAAAATCTAATAATTTATATTTCTTTTATTATTTACTAACAATTATAATTATTTACTAACGGAGAGAGGGAAGGCAGTACGGCGGAGAGTGGCGGCAGTGGCGGAGAGTGGCGGCGGTGGCGGAGAGTGGCGGCGGTGGTGGATAGTGGCGGACAGTGGCGGCGGTGTGGACAGTGGCGGCGGTGTGGACAGTGGTGGCGGGCGGACAGTGGCGGCTGTGGCGGACAGTGGCGGCTGTGGCGGACAGTGGCGGCGGGCGGACAGTGGCGGCGGTGGTGGACAGTGGCGGCGGGCGGACAGCGGTGGGTGGCGGGTGGCGGCTGGTGGTGGGTGGTGGCGGGTTGCGGTGGGTGGTGGGTGCTGGCGGGTGGCGGCTAGTGGTGGGTGGTGGGTGGTGGCAGGTGGCAGCTGGTGATGGGTGGTGGCGGCTGGTGGTGGGTGGTAAGTGGTGGCAGCTGGTGGTGGGTGGTGGGTGGTGGTGGCGGCGGGTGGTGGTGGCGGGTGGTGGTGGCGGGTGGCGGTGGCGGGTGGCGGGTGGTGGTGGTGGGTGGTGGTGGGTGGTGGTGGGTGATGGCGGTGGTGGGTGGTGGTGGGTGATAGTGGGTGGTGGTGGGTGGTGGTGGTGGCGGCGGGTGGCGGCGGGTGGCGGCCAGCTGGGACACACCCTTCACCACTGAAGGTCTGAGCACAACTAACCATGTCTCTCTCACCACCAGAACAGTGTTGCCAGCTCGCGCTCTCAAAATGTTTCCTTCAAAGATTGTATATTATCTTTGAACAACAAGTTTGATTATCAAGGAAATAATGCATATATTATTGTCACATTAATACTGTGCAATATCTTATTACATTCCTGCTAAATAATTATAATTTGAAACAGGACAAAAAATCCAACATATATATAAAAACCAACATTAGAGATCACGAGGCCTAGGCCTCGCCTGTGACCACACATCCTGCCTCCCTGGCCTGCTACCCTCTCACACCTCACACTCTTAACTCACTCTCACTCTCAATCACTCTTACGCACTATTACTCACTCTTACTCTCAATCACTCTTACACACTATTACTCACTCTTACTCTCAATCACTCTTACACACTATTACTCTCAGTCATCCTTACTCACTCTTACTCACTCTCATACTCACTCATACTCTCATACTCACTCTTACTCTCATACTCACTCTTACTCTCTGTCACTCTTACTCTCATACTCACTCTTACTCTCTGTCACTCTTACTCTGTCACTCTTACTCTGTCACTCTTACTCTCTGTCACTCTTACTCTGTCACTCTTACTCTCTGTCACTTACTCTCTGTCACTCTTACTCTCTGTCACTCTTACTCTGTCACTCTTACTCTCTGTCACTCTTACTCTCTGTCACTCTTACTCTCTGTCACTCTTACTCTCTGTCACTCTTACTCACTCTCAGTCACCCTTACCCATTTATAATCACTCTCTCACTCTTACTCTCATACTCTTACTCTCAATCACTCTTACTCTCACTCTTATTCTCAATCACTCTTACTCCCAATCACTCCTACTCCCAATCACTCTTACTCTCATTCTTACTCTTACTCACTCTTACTCTTACTCCCAATCACTCTTACTCTCAATCACTCTTATTCTCATTCTTACTCTTACTCTTACTCCCAATCACTCTTACTCCCAATCACTCTTACTCTCAATCACTCTTACTCTCATTCTTACTCTTACTCACTCTTACTCTCAATCACTCTTATTCTCATTCTTACTCCTACTCTCACTCTTACTCCTACTCTCACTCTTACTCCTACTCCCAATCACTCTTACTCCCAATCACTCTTACTCCCAATCACTCCTACTCTCAATCATTCTTACTCTCAATCACTCCTACTCTCAATCAAACTTACTCTCACTAACTCTCAATCACTCTTACTCTCATTATCACCCTTACTCTCAATCACTCTTACTCACTCTGTCACTCTTACTCTCACTCACTCTCAGTCACTCTTACACACTCTCACTCACTCTTACTCACACTTACACACGCTCTGGCACTCTCACTCACCTTCAGTCACTCTTACTCTTACTCTCAGTCACTCTTATTCACTCTTACCCACTCTCGCTCACTCTTACTCACTCTAGTTAATAAGAACACGCCAATATAAGACAACAAAACGTTTTCAGATTCTTTCACACCACTTTCCAGCAACTTTTATAATTTATATAAATTATCTTAAGGAATAATACATAAATTATATATTTAAACATGATATTAGTGTTTAGTGGAATGCATAAGGAGTCAAATTGTGTTAAAAAGAGCGATTTTTAGAAAATTTGGAAAACTATTTTTTTCTGATCATATTATAACAAAATGGATTTTGAACGTTTCACTGAGCCAATAAATATCATTCACAATTTATTAATGAATTTTACAAAAAAAACACCATAAATTTTATATATAAACATGTAAAAACTATTTGTAATACATTAGGAAGAAAATAGTTGCAGAAAAACATTTTATTATAAAACCTTTGTGTTTGGATTTTTTGATTAAAAGTTTCTCAAAGGCTCTCCTGCACCATTCTCAATGCCAATCATTCCCACGCCTATGGGAAGAGATAGACAAACGTTTTCTAGATGATTTGTGTTTGCTGGGTGAACCCTTTGCATCCCGGAATAACCATCTCCTCGAAACTCAATTAATTTCTCATCAGTAGAGCCACTCCGCCTCCTCCCCTTCCTTTCCTCTCTTTACCTATTACACTGTAGTCCTGGGTAAACACTGCATTCATTATGAATATTGAGAGTTTTGTTTCTGTGAGTTCAATTACATTTGGGTTTACTTCCTGGGCTCCTTCCCTAAGCTCAGTTGTCTTGCTTGTAATCCCATTTATGTTCGAGTACATTACATTGAAGCTGACTCTCCTCTGTCTATTCTCAGTTTCTGTTGATTCATCTGGAGTTGGAGGGCAGGAGGTATCATGGGGTGGGAGGGCCTAGCAAGGAGGACCTGGGAGGCTAGAAGGGTATTAGGTGGTGTGGCTGAAGGAGTCGGAGGTTGGGGGTTAATTAGGGCATGGGATGAGGAAGCAGGAGGGGCATGTGGTGGGAGATCACGGGTTGCGGTTTGCAGGGGAGACTGGGTTGGGTTGACCGGGAGGCTGGGGGTTGGGGAGGGAAAGGGAGCCTGGGGAGGGGTGGGGTCAAGGAGGAAGGGGGATTGGGGTAGGAAGGAGAGCTTGGGGTGGCAGAACTGGGAAGGGCATGGGCTGGAGAAACAAGGGAAGGTCAAGGGGTGAAGGAACAGGGAGGGCCTGTGGAAGGGGTTGTGGAAGAAGACGGACTTGGGGGAGGGGGGGAACATGGTGGGCCTGGGGTTAGGGAACAGGGAGGGGGCATGGTCTGAAGAGGAACTTCACTGTCTGGGGAGGTGCAGGTGATTGTTGAGGGATGGCTATTTGGATGGATGATGAGAGGCTTCTGTTATAAACAACCCTGGGGTTACTGGCCTGTTGGTGGGGGGGGGGGGGAATTCCCACTCCCCTCTGAGGTTCCTGGAGCTACTGATCTGAGTCTTGTGACTCCCATATTCTAAACCCTTTCTCTGCGTCTCCTTGCTTCTGCAGCCTTCCTTCTCTCTTCCCTCGTCATGTACCTTTGCAGAGGGACGTCATCACATCCCCCTAACCTCATAAATCTGCTCTTTCTGGATATGATTTGTTCTTTTATTATCTCGTTCATTAGAACTACCTTTATCAGTCGTTTCCTTTTCTTCTTGTAGATGCCCAGTCTGGAAACCTTCTCTATGTTGCAATTTGCCTCTTCCATATCCAATCTCTCCATGATCTCTGTCATTGTTGCTCGGTCCCCCCTTCTCATCTCCTCCCGACTGGATCCTTCTGGTTCCTGTACACCTACAATTATAACTGTTTTTTTCCTTTCCAACATTTGTTCAGTACATTTTGCACCTTCCTGTGAGGTAGCTGCTTTCATAGCTTCTGCCTCTAAAGCAGGCTTGGCACTTTGGATGTTTTGCAGTATTTCTGCAAACGAGAGTCCCCCCGGGAAGGCGCCCTCCATCAGCTTCGTACCCTGTCTCCGGGAGGTTGCATACCGTATTGGTTTGAATTCTGATTTTTCCCTCAGTCTCTTTATCTTCTCCTTGGCTTCCTCCAACTCACTTTTTTGGCTATGTATTAATGCTTGCATTTCCTGCAGGTCTCTGCTGAATCCCACTTTCATTTCCTGCAGGTCACTGCTGAATCCCACTTTCATTTCCTGCAGGTCACTGCTGAATCCCCCTAATGTCTGGCTGATCCATTCACAAATAGTATGCACCATTCTTCCCTGTCCCTGTCTGTGGTGATGTCCCTCGATCATTTTCCCTGGCTGAGGGGGTATGGGATTGTCATTTGTATCCAATTTAATATGTATGTACTTTTCCCCTAATAAATATTATTATTATTATTATTATTATTATTATCATTATTATTATTATTATTATTATTATTATTTTTATTATTATTTGCATTATTATTATTATTATTAACAGAAGAAGACCATTATGAAACAATAGCTGACTTTACTAGGGTGGACCGATAGCTCCAATCTTGCCATCGTCATTTAACCGATGCTTTATATGCATCGTACACCATAAACCTTTGAAATATAATGTTGGCAATACTAGCTCAATTAAAGAGAAACATTGTTGCCATCACCATTCAACCAATATAACCATAAATGGTATGTAACTGATGATATTAGAGAATTGACTGAAGGAACATCGTTGTCGTCATCAATTAACAATGACCTTCACAGATGGTCTGAACACCACCATTAGTTATCTTACCATTTCAGCTTAAGGCATGAGCTGTGGGAAATTTTTACCCACCATATCTAATAATAATCTAAGAAATGTATCATTTCTATATCATATCAAAATCATATCTAACTCGTATCAAAATCATATTAGAATCATTAAAGATTCATTATATAGCTTGATCCTGGATGACAGTGTCCACATGAACACGTACGCAACTGGGCCCTTTTGATGCCTACGTGACTTTGTACATGATCTCTCAAGGATCCAGAAGCTTCTAGAAGGATTTGTTAATTAAAAAGCTATTGGAACATTGATCGCTTCCAGTAGAGATTAAAAATCGAATCCTTAATAAGATACAGTGGTACTTTCATATACTACTTATAATCTTTAAATCTTATATCTAATTATATTATAATCACATCTTATCTTAATCATAAGTCTAGACTGTAAAAATAATCAATCAATATTCATTGAAAGCTACCTCTCAAGGGGGAGGGAGGAGGATCTCGGGGGCGAGAAGCGCCCACGACGATGCCTCCAGGCACTCCGCGTTTGTTTACAACTGAGTGAACAAGTGTGACGGATCCTTAGCGAACATTACCAGCTCAAGGACACCTTATCTAACATCTTTATCACCAGTGAATACTCTCTAGAACTGGGGGAGTACCTGGACAATATCTACAAGGAAAATCATAGAACATTTGTATAAAATAGAGTGTATAGTGGAGATCACAGTGACAGTTTCCTCCACCTTCATTCTTAATCTTTATCCACGATCATTCTTCTGCAACAGCAGGGACAATCACGTAGCAACGCTACCAGATCATCAAACAGCAATGCTGTAGCAAAATATAGTGCCTAAACTCGACAAGAGAGTTAATCAGTCTGGCAAACTTGTCAGACAGGCACCCGGCTTCAGATAAGTATATTGAAGATTATTACAGTTCACAATTACTAAAGAAGAGAACCTCAACGCTTTCCTCTCCCAATGTGGTCTGTCTCAGCTGATTATCACTCCCAATGAATTAACTTAATTAACCCCCTGTCAACTAGTGGGGCTAGGTTTCCTAAGTCTCATTGTTTCATTTTCTGACTTAATTTTTAACTTACTCTTAACTAGTCATTTACTGAAATTATTTAATTGAGTGCATAAATAGTTCTTCAGGTCTTATTAATTATACAGTCATAACTGAACTATTTATAGTTAATAATCATTAGTTTAAATTTGCCTATGCTTATTATTCGACTTTTCTTTGATTCCATTTATTACCTAGGTTGCCTAGCCTTGCCATGCTCCCTTACTCCATTGTACCCCTGGCTTTGCCTGCATCTCAAATTGCAAATTGTTACTTACAGTGTACCTGAGAGTACTTGTAAGCAATCTACCTCATTTTTCATTTTTGCTCAATTTGTTTTTGTATTGATTAGTCTTGTTTATATTTTTGTTTTGTATTTCTATATCTTGTGTTTTGTATAGTCCATGTTTATATGTTTTTTCGTTAATCTCATTTATTACCTAGGTTGCCTAGCCTAGCCATACTCCCTTACTCCATTGTACCCCTGTAAGCCCCTTTTGAGTTTGCTTTGTTCTGTATTGTGTACATCTTTTTCCCTATTTTATAGCTTATTTCTACCTTGTTATTTGCCTTTCTTCCCTTGTTTTTCCTGCAATCAGCTTTTTTTATGCAGACAAGTATAGACCCTGAACTTAACCTCTTATCCACAATCTATGACAATTATCACTTTAATGATCTAAATTGCAGATATTTTGCAGCACATGATGTAAACAATGTATTAACTCATAATCACAATATCTCTGTAATCAATTTGAACGTTAGATCCCTAGGTAAACACTTCGATGATGTTAGTGCCTTGATTGAAGCTATTGACAACAAATTCTCTTTTATTATACTTACTGAAACATGGTTGAAAGAGGATACTACTCAGCTCTTTAACATGCCTAACTACTCAGCAATTCACAACTGTCGTCAACTTCAGAGAGGTGGTGGCACTGCTCTTTACTACCACCAAGAACTAACATGCTTAAAAGAAATTAGAACCAGAGACTGCTATGGGGAGTATATCTTCGCCAGCTTCAGAGTCAAGGGTGCCGAGTCTGTCCTGACTGTGGGTGCAGTTTATAGAATTCCTAACACTGATGTGTCCGAATTCAACTCAAACCTTAGAAATCTAATACTTGATAACAGACTGAACAAAAACCACCTAATTATCGCAGGGGACTTTAATATTGACCTCTGCGAGCCTGAACACCCCACTGCTGTTAGCTTCCTCAACTGTATGAATTCCTGCTTCCTCATACCCTTAATCACTAGACCTACTAGAATCACTGATAGCACTGCCACGACGCTCGATCACATCTGGACAAACATAACCTCTCCGCTTACTTCAGGTATAATCACCGATAGCACTACAGATCATTACCCCACATTTCTCTTAACTAACATTAGCAAACCACCTCTTGAGTCAAGAGTGATACGTTTTAGACTACACAATGAAACTGCTATAGACAATTTTATAACTGCTGCTGATAATGTCAACTGGGAGTCCGAGTTAGGTAACATAGTGGACATCAACCTAGCAGTTCAATCTTTTCTTCAAAAAACTCTTAGCCTTTATAATACCCACTGTCCTATGCTTACAAAACAAGTCACAACCAAAAGGCTTAACAATCCCTGGCTTACAAAGGGAATACTTAAATCTATTAATAAAAAACATGACCTTGAGAAGAAGTATAGGTTAGGAATTGTCTCCAAAGAATTCTCAAAGAATTACTCATTATTGCTGTCTAAAATAATTAGACGAGCCAAAACTAAATACTACGAAGATAAATTTACCCAAATAAAGAGCAACATTAAACAAACTTGGAGAACAATTTCTCAAATATTGGGATCAAAGAAGTCTTTAAATAACAAACCGACTCTCCTGTCTAATAACGATGGTCAGCTTTCAGCCTCTGATTCTGCTATTGAGTTCAATAGGTTCTTCTCTTCCATTGGTTCATCCCTTGCAAATGATATTCCATCTTCCAGTACAGACATTAATGACTATCTTTCAGGTAACTATCCACAGTCTCTGTACCTAAAGCCTATTAATTCCACTGACGTCAATGAGATAATCCTTTCCCTTAAAACCAAGTCTGGTGCCCTTGAGGAGATACCAACTTTAATTTACAAAAAAGCCTTTAGATCTTTAGCCCCTGCTATTGCTTTGCTCTTCAACAAGTCACTTGAACTCCAAACCTTCCCAGATATTCTAAAAAAAGCGAGAGTAACGCCTGTCCACAAATGTTGTAATCTCACAGATGTTAACAACTACAGACCTATATCTATCCTGCCAAACTTGTCAAAAATTTTTGAAAAACTAATCTATAAGCAGCTTTACTCATACCTAGCCAAACTCAATATACTTAGCCCTTGCCAATATGGCTTCAGACCCAAAAAAAGCACTAACGATGCACTTATTAGTATGCTTAACTCGATTCATACAGCTCTTGATAAAAAGGAGGTCCCTGTTGGGTTGTTTGTGGACCTGCGTAAAGCTTTTGACACTGTCAACCACCAAAACCTTCTTCTTAAATTACATCATTATGGAGTCAGAGGACACTCCCTACAATACCTCAAATCCTACCTTACTGACAGGCTCCAATATGTTTCTGTGAATAATACAATTTCTCCCACCCTACCCATCAACATTGGTGTTCCCCAGGGCAGCATACTTGGCCCTCTCCTCTTTCTCATCTACATTAATGACCTTCCAAATGCCTCCCAACACCTCAAACCAATTCTATTTGCTGACGACACAACCTTCATTTACTCCAGTCCTGATCCCCTTGCTCTAAATGCCACAGTAAATACTGAGCTAAATAAAGTCCATCTGTGGCTAACTGCCAACAAACTCACCCTTAACATTGACAAAACCTTTTATATTCTGTTTGGCAATAAATCCTCTAATCAAATAAATCTCAAAATAAACAATACCCAAATTTGTAACAAATTAGATGGCAAATTCCTTGGCATTCTCATTGACCACAAGCTTAATTTCCAGGGACACATTCTAAACATATCAAAAAAAGTTTAAAAAACTGTGGGCATTCTTTCTAAGATCAGATATTATGTACCACGCCCTGCCCTGGTGACTCTCTATTACTCCCTTATCTATCCATATCTCAACTATGGTATTTGTGCTTGGGGCTCTACTACCCAAAATCACTTACGTCCTCTAATTACTCAACACAAAGCTGCTATTAGGACAATATCCAATTCTGGCCCCAGACATCACTCGGTACCCCTACTTAAATCTCTGAATATGTTAGACATTAAGTCACTGCACATTCTCTCATGTGTATTATACATATATAAAACGCTAAACTATAATGCAAATCCTGATCTCAAAAGCTTCATAGAAGGTTGTATCAGAACCCATGAGCATCACACCAGAAATAAATACAGTTTTGATATTCCTAGAGTACGACTTAATCAAACTAGAAATGCTCTACAAATCAAGGGGCCCAGAATGTGGAATGACCTTCCCAACCATGTTAAAGACTGTACCTCTCTCAACCAGTTTAAGTTAAAAGCGAAGCTATACCTAATAAATTCCCTGTAACCTACCTTACCCTTCTATTGTCAACCAATGTCTGTTTTTTTCTTTAAAGAGCGCTGTTTGTCGACATAATTGTATTTGTGCTGCTTTTTCATCTATGTTTTCATTTCTTGTTTTCATTCTACTCATTATGCTCAATTAGTATTAAGCTTGTCATTTAAGTTTATCATGCCCGAAACGCTTTGCGTAATAGTGGCTTTAGGCATTGTATGTACTAGCTCTACCTATAAGTCAAACAATCCTTGTAAATATTTATTGTATGTATGTACCTTACCTAAATAAAATTGTATTGTGTTGTATTGTATTGTATACAGTAGCGTATTAATTGGCCAATTGTATGCTTTTATAACTTTAATATTCTATAAATCTGTCTGTCGGTAAAAAAGCGAGGCAAAGCCTCACATTTCAGTAAGTTTATTAAAATTGTAGTGTAGCTGTGAATCTTTATCCAAGCACTACACCTCATGAGTGTCCATTCTGTCAGAAAAGAATTCAGCCTCAATAAGTAAAAACCTCACAAGTGTCCATAGTGTTGGAAAAGATTCAGTCAAGCTAACTGTATAAAGTGAATAAATACATTGCATATATACTTGTATATATAAATTAAGTTATCAATTGCTTGCTTAGTTAATTTTTAAGTTATCATATAAGTTCATTTAATTGAATACGTAATATAATTTCTAGTACTTAGTTAACAGTATTTAGACTACATTTAAGGTCATTTATTATACTTTTACAATTTAATTTGTTGTTTATAGTATAAGTACATATTGGCTGTTAATAGTTATGGTGCTGGGTTAGACTATGTATGTTTAAATCCCTGATTTAAACAGAGCCAGTGTTCAGTCAGATAACTGAATTTATTAAATCTTATCCTTGTATAAAATACAAGCTGATGTGAGATCCCTGTCTACAGGTGGACTGGAACTTCTATCAACAAAGTCATTCACCCCACCTGTCCCTTACAGTCCACAATCTGTCATTAGGAAAAGAGAATCTAGGATTTACAACCCTAGCTAGAGATTTTAGTTGAATTAATTTGCAGACAGTAAATTTTTAATTTAGTTCAGTACAAGTCCCTGGTAGTCTCCTCTTATATCAATCCCAGCAGGTTTTTCCCACATTAATGGTCCTTCGAACCTAGATAATAATGGTCCTTCGAACCTAGATAATAATGGTCCTTCGTACTTAGATATAATTGGTCCTTTGTACCTAGATATTTATGATCATTCGTTTACCGAATATTTCAATGCCAAATACATAAGAAACTTCTTGATTTTGCATTGGAATAATTCTTACATATTCTAGCCTAACCTAGCTATCAGCCAATATTTATCATAGCTATATATCTAAGTAAACAAATAATCCATTAACTAGTAAGCATTCATAGCATACTGATACTGTTCAGTATTAAGAAACCACAGTAATTAAGTATATCAGTGTCAAAGACACAACTGCATCTTAATCATACAATTACCTACCTCATTGTGGTAACATTACATACATATTTAAGTGTATTATCTAGCATTATCTCTAATCTACTGATTTTCAGAGCTGCTCATTACATAATATTCTTTAAAAAAGTGTTATCATCACTGTAAGAGCATTCTTTACAATCTAACCATAATCAACTGTACAAACCCTATAACAGGTAAAACCAGTAGGCATTCTACTGTATTTTATCAAACAATTATTATGGTAACAGATTTTGTAATAACTTTGCAAAAATAGTGCCATTTGCTATTTTTAAAAAATTATTACAGGATTTACCAACTTGATGCATTCGTGCATTCGGGTCATAAATCAAATTATTACAATACTTTTGATAATTGAACACCTGCTACAACCAGATTCCAGGGAGGAAATGAAGGACGATCTTTGGAATCATTACCTAAGTAGACAGGAAAGCTCATTTATCAAAATACATTAACATCATACATATTTATCAGAAAAAAGAGAAAAATCTTGAAATCTCCGAAACTCGGAAAAGGTCAAAATGGCTAACAGTATTCCACCAGCAACTGAAACAGAAAAGAAAAGGACACAAAGTGTCTAAAAAATCACTTGAATCTACAGCCTACAGACCATTTAAATCAGGTGATAGACAAATGTCATCATCACTTGGCTACAATAGTCTACAATTGGGGATTAAGACCAATCTTAATCTCACATCACAATCTGAAAGGCTAACAGCCCATTGACAATGTCAATACAAATATTATCATCCATCTAAGATAACTTTCTTAATCCAAGAATATAGTCTTGATCATCTAATCTCATGCTTTCACTGGAGTGAAAGCAGCCTCAGAAAATCTGAAGTTAATCAAGCATCTCAAAGAGACTTACTTAATAGAAAAGGCAAAGCCGAGAAAAAAGAAAAAGCAAAATGCTTCATCACATCATGAATAATGTAGATACACATTATTACAGATACAATTCATCCTTTAAGGAAATCCTTGGAGGAGTACAAGTGTTACATGCTTGTATGACCTACTTGCATGTAATTACTTACCTACAAGTGTTACATACTTGTAACAACATCTTATCACAAAGCCAAATCTTTGATGGACTTCGAGCTTACGTACAAAGATTACGAAGCCGAGGAAAACTTAGATCTCAAGAAAAAATCTACAAAGGTGAATCCACGGACAAAAATAAAAATGTCCAAAATGGCAGTCAAAAATCAAGGCAACAAAATTCCTCTTCTGCAAAGTGGAAAAAGAATAATGTTGGCTCTTATGCTATATCCCCCACAGTTAACAGAACTGTAGGAAACCAAGCTCCTAAGACAGATAAGACAAAAGGAGCTACAAGTGCCCCAAATGTTTATTCTGTCAAGAAGCACATAGCATTTATCATTGCACAGTTTATGAAGGCCGTGCCAGTCGAATCGATCGACTGAAATCTCTGAACAGGTGCATCCGTTGTCTACGGAAGCACGATACAAGTGAGTGTAACACTCAATTGCAGAACTGCCAATATTGTCATAAAAGTGTACATCACACAGCACTCTGTGGTGATATTAACACTCAATCCAGATCACAGACTTCCAATAACCAACCTGCATCTCAGGCAAAGCCCAAAGATGATAATACCACCACAGCCGTACAATTCTGTACAGTAATAAGCAATGTCAACGACTTGGATACAGAAATTGTTACAACAGCCATATTGCCTACTGCACAGCTAGAACTATGCAATCAAGGAATTTGTATTGCTACTAGAGGCTTTTTTGATCAAGGGTCACAGAAAACCTTTATCAGTAAAAAGATGGCAGAAGATTTACAACTTAAATCTTCAAAGCAAGTATCTACCTCCATATTAGGTTTTTTTACTAATTCTGGTCGTAGAACCTTTCCAGTAGTAAAACTCAATGTCTGTCTAGGTACATCCCAAAGGACAGTAGAAGCCATAGTAGTTGATAAAATTCCTACTGAAATGGAAGTGACTGGTCTGACAGCCACAATTAAATTCCTAAAAGAAAAAGGAATACAATTAGCAGACCCTCTGCTTGATTCTGACTACATAGGGGATATCAGAATCCTGATTGGAGCTGACTACTATCATCGATTCATTCTGGGATCAGAAGAATCTATGGGTATGAATATACTCAAATTTGCAGGAGGCATATTGATGACAGGACCTATACTAGATCTTGAACCTTCAACTCCTGAAAAATCACATCATACAGAAACTGTAATAGTGGCATGACTAGGCAAAGAACAGTCTCCACTTAAAATCCCCCACATGATTGATGACGGATTGGAATCTGTACATCAATTGTGGGAACTTGATGCCATAGGAATAATTCCTGAACAACCAAGTCCTGATGATGTCTGTGCATACAATCAATACTTAGAAACTGTACAGTACCATGATGGACAGTACTGGGTAAGGCTACCATGGAAAATCAACCATAAAACCTTACCTACCAATTATCACATGGCTTATAGTCAATTTAAATCTCAACTAGCAAAGCTAAGAAAAAGGCATGAGCATTTAAAACTCTATCATGAGATTATTGCTCAACAATTAAAGAATAAATTCATCGAAGTCGTGAAACATGATAATAAGCAAACAGGCCATTTTTTACCTCACATGGCTGTAATGAGAGAATCAAAAACAACTCCTTTACGGATAGTTTTTAATTGTAGCTCTAAATCTGGACCCCAAGGAACCAGTCTAAATGATTGTTTGCAAACAGGTCCAAGTCTAACTCAGAAATTGTATGACATACTGTTGAAGTTTAGACTTAACAAATATGCGTATTCAGCAGATATAAGTAAGGCCTTTCTAAGAGTTGGCTTGCAGGAAGAAGATAGAGACTTCACTAAGTTTCTATGGGTAGAGAACCCAGAAGATGTCAATAGTCCTGTAGTGACTTTCAGATTCTCATCAGTTCTTTTTGGCGCGACAAGCAGTCCATTTCTATTGCAAGCAACTCTAGATACTCATCTGAAGAAATCATCAAGTCCCTGTAAGACTGAAATCAGTCAAAATCTATATGTAGATAATTTTCAAGGGACAGTTAACAGTACTACTGAACTGTTACAATTATATCAAGAGGCCAACAAGGAGCTACTAGGTGCCAACATGCCACTACAATCTTGGGCCTCTAATAATGCAACATTGAATAATCAAATAGCAAGAGATTACCCTGAATATCACGTACCAGAATCACAAAAGGTGTTAGGTATGGATTGGGATTTAATCTCGGACACAATATCGACCAAATCTGTGCCAGTAAATTACAACATCACTACAAAAAGGGATTTGCTTTCACAAGTTAGCAAAGTATTTGACCCACTTGGTCTACTAAATCCTTTGACTATCAAGTGGCGTTTATTGGTGCAAGAAGCATGGAAGGCTAAGGTTGGTTGGGATGATCCACTACCAATCCAGTTACAAAAAGCTTGGATGGAAGTGGCTCAAGAACAAACTTTAGTTGAAAAGATAATCTTTCCGAGACACATAGTCGAGGAAAATGAAGAAGTATCACTACATGTATTCGCAGACTCGTCAGCCAAAGCTTTTGGAGCTTGTGCTTACTTAGTGACTTCTCATCAATCATATCTTATCACCTCTAAGGCCAGAGTCGCTCCATTAAAAAAGAGGACTTTGCCTCAGATGGAACTAACAGCACTGCTAACTGGCACACGCTTAGCAGTGCATATCAAACAAGTCTTGTCTCTAATGAACATCAAAGATGTCATTATATGGTCTGACAATGAAGCTATCTTACAATGGGTACGAAACGACAACTGTCCAACTCCATATGTAAAAAATCGCGTCTCGGAAATTAAAGAAATTTCCGCAGGCTTTCAATTGTTGCATGTACCAACAAAGGATAATCCAGCTGATCTCTTATCAAGAGGTATGACATTTAAACAGTTTCCAAAGGCAGATATTTGGTTTCATGGGCCTCGATGGTTAGTGAATGGTAGTTGGCCTGAACAAAAGCCACACGTCATTACGACACAAACCATAACTACCACCAGACAGCAAGCTCAAATATCAGTCTTGGATTGTACTCGTTACTCCTCGCTCATCAAATTAATCAATGTAACACAGAACGTGTTTCATTATCTCAGGAAAAAAGGTATAAAATGCACTTTTCCTGATGCACTTATCTATTGGGTAAGACAAGCCCAGAGAGAAACTTATGGGAATAACTATGAAAATCTTCCGCATAAGTTAAAACACAATCTCGGTCTGTGGATAGACCAAGAAAATCACAACATTCTGCGTTGTGGAGGGAGACTTAAACACGCAGATATCAATCTAGATACCGTGCATCCATGGCTTTTATCAAAAAATCATTGGATCACAAGGTTGATTGTGTTGCATACACATCAACAAATCATCAAACATGGAGGAGTGTTAGACACACTCACACAAATCAGACAGCAGTACTGGATTCCTCAGGGAAGACAGTCAGTCAAATCAATCTTGAAGAATTGCATGATATGCCGAAGGTACGATGCAAGAACTTGCTCTTATCCAGGGCCACCACCCCTACCAAAGGAACGAGTGGTCCATCTACAACCTTTCGAAACGACAGGAGTAGATTATACAGGAGCAATATATCTAACAGGGACTCCAGATAAGCAACCTATCAAGGCATACATCTGTCTGTTCACCTGTGCTACCACCAGGGCAGTACATCTAGAGGTAACACCCGATATGACTGCTCAATCATTTATTCAAGCTTTCCGCAGATTCGCAGCACGCCGATCATGCCCTAAGCTGATGATTTCAGATAATGGAGCAAACTTGGTAGCTGGAGAAGCATGTCTACGGGAAATCTGTTCCCATCCTGCAGTTACTTCCACACTGGAACAGCGTCATTGCAGATGGAAATTTATCCCTCCGAGAGCCCCATGGCACGGAGGATTTTATGAACGGTTAATAGGAACTGTAAAAAGATCCTTCAGAAAATCTCTACACCGTCAGAAAATCAATCTTCAAGAACTCCAGACAGTAATCACGGAAATAGAATCAAGGGTGAATAACCGGCCGTTGACTTACTTGTCTGAGGATCCTACTCAACATGAGCCATTAAGTCCTGCCCACCTAATGTATGGAAGACTTCTGACTCCAGTACCATCTCTAGTGGATGATGAGATCAGAGATCCCTCATATGTGGGTCAGAGCGAGTTGGTTCAGGGGTATAAGCATCTGTCTAGCATAATCCAAAAATGGAATGATGTTTGGACAAAAGAATATCTTACATCTCTACGAGAGCATCACTATGGGGCCAATGTCCCCCATAATATAGCTAATCTCCAACCTGGCGATATTGTCTTGGTAGACAGTGATGGCCCTAGGGCTGACTGGCCATTAGGTAAAGTTGTCTCAGTCCATCCAGATAGTCAGGGGATTTTGAGAATAGTCAAAATCCTGTCTGAAGGAACAACTTCCTTGAAGACATTGGACAAACTCATCCACATGGAATCAGTGAGCCAGCTGCAGTTAGATCCTGAGAGACCTCAAAACACTCTAACTCCACAAGACCCACAGACTCCTAACAGACACAATCGTCCACAACGGACAGCAGCACAAAAGTGCAAGAAAAATTTGCACTTGTATTATCAATCCAATGGAGAGTAAATAAATACATATGGTTACTATTGTCCTAAGTATTGGACTCTGTGCCAGTTATTTATTTATTTTATTTATTTATTTATTTATTTATTTATTTATTTATTTATGCATATACAAGAATATACATAAGGAATGTGAGGATACAAATATGGTAATTACAGTCTTGTAAAGCCACTAGCACGCGCAGCGTTTTGGGCAGGTCCTTAATCTAAGAAAATTTTAAGGAGGTAAATACTTGCAAAATTTATAGACAAAAAAATGGTAACAGATTACATGGAATGAAAAAAAAAGATGAGAGAAAATTATAGGTACAGTATATTAAAGCACATAGGTAGCTATGATTGATTGCAATGACAGCTTAAAATGGTAGTTGACAACAAATTGGTAGGCACAATACAGCAGAAACAATATAAGATTGATTGCAATGACAGCTTGAATGGTAGTTGACAAAAATTGGTAGTGACAATACAGCATATGGCTAGCACATAAAAGAAGACAGCAATGAACACAATGATAAGGTTGTTTGATATTACATAAAAATTAGGAGATTGGGTAACACTAGGTACAGAGCAAATTTAAAGCTCAGTGTAGGAAACTAAATAGATGAAGTTAGGTACTTTTTGGTTTTGCTTTTAAATAAGGCAAAAGTTTTACAGTTTTTCAATTCACTAGGGAGTGAGTTCCATAGACTAGGTCCCTTAATTTGCATAGAGTGTTTACACAGATTAAGTTTGACCCTGGGGATATCAAAGAGATATTTATTTCTGGTGTGGTGATAATGGGTCCTATTACATCTGTCCAGGGAGAGTTTCAGAGCATGGTTTGCATTTAAGAACAGGGTTTTGTAAATGTAGTTGACACAAGAGAATGTGTGGAGGGAGTTAATATTTAGCAAGTTTAGGGATTTAAACAAGGGAGCTGAATGTTGTCTGAAAGCAGAGTTAGTTATTATTCTGATAGCAGATTTTTGCTGTGTGATGATGGGCTTAAGGTGGTTTGCAGTGGTAGACCCCCATGCACAGATACCATAATTAAGATAGGGGTAGATTAGTGCATAATATAGTGAGAGGAGAGCAGAGTTAGGAACATAATATCTGATTTTGGAGAGTATACCAACTGTCTTAGAGACTTTCTTAGTTATGTGTTGAATGTGGGTGCTGAAGTTGAGTCTCCTGTCTAGGAATAGGCCAAGAAACTTGCCATCATTTTTATTACTGATGTTAATGTTGTCTATCTGTAGCTGAATTGCATTTGATGATTTGCTTCCAAATAAGATGTAGTAAGTCTTTTCGATGTTTAATGTTAGTTTGTTCGTTGACATCCATAAGTGGACTTTTTTTAATTCATTATTCACAACATTATTTAGTGTATGTGGGTTGAGGTTTGAGTAGATAAGGGTAGTATCGTCAGCAAACAATATAGGTTTGAGAATATTAGAGACATTAGGCAGATCGTTTATATATATAAGAAATAGAAGAGGTCCTAAGATGCTGCCCTGTGGCACTCCAACGGTAATTGGTAGAGTGTAAGAAGTTGTATCATTGATGGTTACATATTGGTGTCTGTCACTAAGATAGGATCGGATGTAGTCAAGGGCAAGGCCTCGGATTCCATAATGCTGGAGTTTAAGTAAGAGGTAGTTGTGATTAACAGTATCAAAGGCTTTTCTTAGGTCAATGAAGAGTCCAATCGGAAACTCATTTTTGTCAAGGGCTGAGTAGATAATGTCAAGGAGACTAATGATTGCATCATTGGTACTCTTTTGGGACCGGAAGCCAAACTGACAGGGGCTGAGTATGTCGAATTTTACGAGGTAGGAATAGAGCTGTTTGTAAATAATTTTTTCAAATATTTTTGATAGAATGGGTAGATTTGATATTGGTCTATAATTGTTTATGTCCGCCGGATTGCCTCCTTTATGGACTGGCGTTACTCTTGCTTTTTTGAGGATATCAGGGAAGGTGTGATACTCTATAGATTTGTTGAACAGTAGTGCTATGGGTGGGGCAAGGGCATGGGAGGCTCTCTTGTACACAATGGACGGAATTTCACTGGTGTTCCCTGCCTTGGTTTTTAGAGAATGTATGATGGACACAACATCTGCCGGGCTGATTGGTGAAAGGAGAAGAGAGTTTGGATAGCTGCCTGAGAGATATGTGTTAATATGTGTCTGAGTCTGTGGGATTTTACTGGCAAGATTAGCACCAACCGATGAAAAGAAACTATTAAATTCATTTGCCATTTCTAAGTCAGTTGACGGTATACCCCCATCCTTGTAGAGTTTTATTTGGTTATGTGAGTGTTGTTTAGTTCCTAGGATACTAGAGATAGTTTTCCAAGTTCTTTTCATGTTGCCTTTTGCTTCATTGAATCTATTCACATAATATGCAAGTTTTGCCTTTCTTATGATACTGGTAAGCATTGATGAGTACCTTTTAGCTACTTACTTTGAAACTAGGCCAATCCTAACTTTCTTTTCATATTCATGTTTCTTGTTGATTGAGTTGAGAATGCCACTTGTGAGCCATGGATTGTTTAATCTTTTGTCAGTTACTTGCTTGGTAAGAAGGGGACAATGAATGTTGTAGAGGCTTAGAGTTTTGGAAATGAAGAGGTTAGCTAATGAATTTATATCATGGGTATTATTGAATTCAGAATCCCAGTTAATATTGTAAAGTGCCTCTGTAAGATTGTCTAAAGCTGATTCACTGTGTAGCCTAAATGAAAGTTTCTTGCTTTTTGGTGGTGTTATGTCCATGTTCGCTATGAGAAAGGTAGGATAGTGGTCAGTTGTTCTGTCGTAGATTATACCAGATACAAGGGGAGCTGTTATGTTTGTCCATATGTGGTCCAAGGTAGTGGCTGATGTTTGAGTGACTCGGGTAGGTTTGGTGATTGTGGGGATTAGCATACAGGAGTTCATGCTGTTAAGGAAATAGTCAACTTGAGAGCAATTTTGTTGACCCAGGTCAACAACAGTTCTCTCCCTCTGGAAGATGTGGGAAATTTTTACCCACCATATCTAATAATCATCTAAGAAATGTATCATTTCTATATCATATCAAAATCATATCTAAATCGTATCAAAATCATATTAGAATCATTAAAGATTCATTATATAGCTTGATCCTGGATGACAGTGTCCACATGAACACGTACGCAACTGGGCCCTTTTGATGCCTACGTGACTTTGTACATGATCTCTCAAGGATCCAGAAGCTTCTAGAAGGATTTGTTAATTAAAAAGCTATTGGAACATTGATCGCTTCCGGTAGAGATTAAAAATCGAATCCTTAATAAGATACAGTGGTACTTTCATATACTACTTATAATCTTTAAATCTTATATCTAATTATATTATAATCACATCTTATCTTAATCATAAGTCTAGACTGTAAAAATAATCAATCAATATTCATTGAAAGCTACCTCTCAAGGGGGAGGGAGGAGGATCTCGGGGGTGAGAAGCGCCCACGACGATGCCTCGAGGCACTCCGCGTTTGTTTACAACTGAGTGAACAAGTGTGACGGATCCTTAGCGAACATTACCAGCTCAAGGACACCTTATCTAACATCTTTATCACCAGCGAATACTCTCTAGAACTGGGGGAGTACCTGGACAATATCTACAAGGAAAATCATAGAACATTTGTATAAAATAGAGTGTATAGTGGAGATCACAGTGACAGTTTCCTCCACCTTCATTCTTAATCTTTATCCACGATCATTCTTCTGCAACAGCAGGGACAATCACGTAGCAACGCTACCAGATCATCAAACAGCAACGCTGTAGCAAAATATAGTGCCTAAACTTGACAAGAGAGTTAATCAGTCTGGCAAACTTGTCAGACAGGCACCCGGCTTCAGATAAGTATATTGAAGATTATTACAGTAGCGTATTAATTGGCCAATTGTATGCTTGTATAACTTTAATATTCTATAAATCTGTCTGTCGGTAAAAAAGCGAGGCAAAGCCTCACATTTCAGTAAGTTTATTAAAATTGTAGTGTAGCTGTGAATCTTTATCCAAGCACTACACCTCATGAGTGTCCATTCTGTCAGAAAAGAATTCAGCCTCAATAAGTAAAAACCTCACAAGTGTCCATAGTGTTGGAAAAGATTCAGTCAAGCTAACTGTATAAAGTGAATAAATACATTGCATATATACTTGAATATATAAATTAAGTTATCAATTGCTTGCTTAGTTAATTTTTAAGTTATCATATAAGTTCATTTAATTGAATACGTAACATAATTTCTAGTACTTAGTTAACAGTATTTAGACTACATTTAAGGTCATTTATTATACTTTTACAATTTAATTTGTTGTTTATAGTATAAGTACATATTGGCTGTTAATAGTTATGGTGCTGGGTTAGACTATTTAAACAGAGCTATAGGCTCTGTTTAAATCCCTGATTTAAACAGAGCCAGTGTTCAGTCAGATAACTGAATTTATTAAATCTTATCCTTGTATAAAATACAAGCTGATGTGAGATCCCTGTCTACAGGTGGACTGGAACTTCTATCAACAAAGTCATTCACCCCACCTGTCCCTTACAGCCCACAATCTGTCATTAGGAAAAGAGAATCTAGGATTTACAACCCTAGCTAGAGATTTTAGTTGAATTAATTTGCAGACAGTAAATTTTTAATTTAGTTCAGTACAAGTCCCTGGTAGTCTCCTCTTATATCAATCCCAGCAGGTTTTTCCCACATGAGCAACACGATGCTGTGCCTGAAAATATTATTATGATTTAAGATATCCTGCTGCACAGTAGTTGTTAGTAAAATGTATAATGACTAGTAAAATGACTTGAGAAGAGAGCAATATTGTGTTTTCAATATCAAATAAAGAAGATGATGTCAAATAAAGATGAAATGTCCATGTAGTACGGGCTATGGTAAGCCCCTAAATGTGTTCAGTTATTTGCGTTAACCTTGTTACTGTGATATTTGGGTCAAAGTTTTAAATGTTGGTATGGATTCCTCCTTTTTCCCTGTTTCTTTTTCTCTTCTGTTTTAGTGCACTGGTTTTAGTCTTGTTTTAATAACATTATCTTGGTGGCGGATATAGATGCAGAATGCTCACTAATGAGTTCCATTCCTCTACGGCTTTTCTAATCATTGCAGTCGCTGTGGAATGTGCATCTAAGGCAATTGCTGTTGTTGGATTAATGTTGAGTTTGATCCGCAGGGCTTCAGTAGCTTCACATTCCAGTAAGTAGTGTAACAGGGGCGCCTCTGCTTCTGTTCCACAGATATGACACTCTTTAACTATTGGGTTTATTACCTCCCAGCAGCACTTGTAACCAAGTCTGAGTCTGTGTATGGTTACTGCAATGTCTCAGGAAATATTTTTGCCAGGCTTGAATGAGTAGTAACCAGTGGCTTGTGGCATATCGCAGTGGATCTTCCTTCTGCTACTTTGGCTCTATGAGACGAGGTAGGCAAGGGCATGAGTAATGCAAGAGAGATGAGGAGACGGAAATCTAAGAGGAAGAAAAGAGCAAGGGAAAAGGTACAGTTGGTAAGGTGTAATAAAGGGAGTAATAATAGGTATAATAATGGGAACGTGAGAGAAAAAAGAAAAAGAGAAAAGAGAAAAAATGAAGGGCAGGCTTATGTTAGGTCACGTATGTTAGAAAGTTTAGAACATTTGAGTATATGCCGTGAAAGGGAAGAGTCAACAGCAACAAACCCAGGACTCAGGTTCATGTTGGGCAGGGTGTATATCAGAACTGATTCTACAAGATGGCGTCTGTGTAGAGTAGAGGCAGGAAAGATTATTTTAGAGGAAGACCAATCAATAGGATGATTAGAATCCCTAACATGGCAGAAGAGAGCGTTGTTTGTGTCTGCAGACTTAACACTTCTCTTGTGTTTTTAAGTTTGTCATTAAGTGTATGCCCAGTTTCACTAAAATATTGGAGAGGACAAGACGAACAAGAAATAGAGTAGACACCAGCAGCATTAGAAGCAGGAGGACCAGTGTGAACTAGATATGAAGGGAAGGCGGAGCATATTGCTGCTAGTGTTGGAAGCAGGTTTAGGATGAAAGAAATTTCTTTTAGCTTGAGAATAGGCACAGTTCATAAATATTAAAATGGTAACCAAGGAGAGAGAATGATTTGTAAATAAAGGAAATTTTAGAATTAACAAGCCTTGTGCTCCTGCTGCCGTCCTCTCCAATTCTGCTGGGCATCTTTTCCTTTTCCTTCTGTTTCGTTTTTCTCCCCCCTCTTCTCCTATCTGCTTGCCGTTTCCTGCCGACCTTTTGCTCGTTCTGGTTCTTCCCTTGGACTTCTTCTATTTTGACGCCCGGGTGCTTGAGGAGGCATACTCTTGCACCCGTAGAACTGCAGTACCCGACGTCGAGAGCGAGGGGAACCTTTTATTGTCAATCCCCACTTCGTCACTGAACCCGATCTCGACGGACTGTCGGTTTCTTAAGGTGGCGTTTGTGGAGCGTATACTCACGACGCACCCCTAGGAGGCCCCGACAAGATCGGCGATAGCTTCTTGTTGGGTGTCCTGCCTCTAATTGTGGCTCCATGGTGGGTGTGGGGGCACATTCGTGAGTGAATTCTTCTTTTCGTCAAGATGATAACCCCTGCTTCGGCTTCTTCTGGTTTACCTTCTCAGGCTCGTGGGGTGGGCGACCAAGCCCCCGAGTCGGTCCGTATTGGAAGACCGGGCTCTGTAGCCTCCGCTGCATTGGGCCCCGACCTTGCTCCTCCTTTGGCCTCTCTGACTCCTTCCTCTGGCTCCCCTCCCTCCTCTGTGGTTGGGTCGAGCCCCAAGCCCCCAGTGGTGACTACCTCGTCCCCTGGCGCGGCTCCTTCTCTGGTTGTAACTACTGCACCTTTTAACCCCTCTCTCTCTGGGGGTTCTCACCGCCGTCCTCGTCACGGCCGCCCTCGCTCGATTCCTTCCAGTTCTGCTACCTATCAAGCCTTGTTTGGTCCCGCTTCGTGGGCCAAATATTTTGATCTCCTCCCTCTTGATTCTGCGCCTCCTGACGATTTCTCCCTCCATCGACATCTCCTTGATTCCGTGGATGCCTCCATTACTTTCAACCCCACTCGTCTCGGTACACGTGTCGTTGCTGCTCCTTCTCAGGATGCTGCTTCCCGCTTGGCTGCCTTATCCTGCCTTGGCGAGACCCCCGTTCGGGTCTCGAAGAACGCTCAGTTGAATGCCAGTGTTGGCACTATTTTGCTCCCGCCCCATGTTGCGACCGGTGTTCGGGACCTGCGCGACTGCCACGACGATATTCGACATATCCTCGCTGCCCAGGGCCATTCTATTCTCCAGGTGGACACGTTTACTCGTCCCCCTCGTGGTAGTCGCCGTCAACCCCTCCGGGTTGTGAAGATTACCTTTGATGGTAGGACCCTTCCACCCTCTGTCATTCTTGCTGGTGCCAGGTGCTCTGTCCAGGAGTACATTCCTTCTCCTCGGCTCTGCAACAAGTGCTGGAGGTTTGGGCATGGTGCCCTCCGCTGCTCCGGGACTGTCTCTCTCTGTCCTTTGTGTGGTGGCGAAGGTCACTCTAAGTCGGAGTGCGCTTCTCCCCAGGCTCGTTGCCTCAACTGCGGTGAGGCCCATCCTACCTTCTCCCGTGCGTGTGTCCATTACAAGCTTGAGGCAGCTGTCCTCAACTTGAAGCACCGGGAGCGTTTATCTTGTCCTGAGGCGAGGCGCCAGGTTCGCCGGCTCCCGCCTTATGCTAATATCTCTTATGCTCGCGTGTTGCGCTCTTCCTCTCCTCGTCCTTCCCGCCTTCCTCAGACTCACAACCGTTTCCGGGCCTTGGACCCTGATGCGCCCACTGCCCCCTCCTCTGTCCCTTTGGGTTCTCTCCCGAAGGATCCTCCTCCTGGTCCTCTGTCTGGGGTTCCCCTTCCTTCTACCCGGTCTGTCGTGTCTTCTGTGTCTTCTTCCTCGTCCCCCTCCGATCCTCCTTCCCATCCTCTTCCTCCATCTATCGGCTCTCCCCACCGCCTGTCGGTGTGGGCGGATGTCCATCGCTCTCCTAACGGCCGTCGTGTGTGCTCTCGTTCGGCTTCTCCTGTTGAGACACTGGAATCCGTTGCCCGGTACGTAGTTGCTGGGACCCCGGTCTCTTTAAGTCAGAAGCGTAAGCCTGGCTCCTCTCCTTCCTCTTCCCCGGCGGGTAAGAAGGCTTCGCTTTCTTCCTCAGCTCCTCCTTCTGGCTCTGTTGCTCCTTCCCCTCCCGTTTCAGTGCTTGCGCCCCCTGTTCCTGCTATGGAGGTTTCTTTGGCCCCTTCTTCCCTTTCGGTTGCTGCTCTTGCTGGGGTGCGCTCCCCTCTTTCTACTCCCCCTCTTCCTGCTGCTGTCCTTGACTGCTCCTCTCCGTTGTCTCCTCCTCTTCCTCCTCCTCCTCCTCCTCCTCCGGACCCTGCCAGCCCACCTCTGATCTGTTCTCCCGTTTCCTTCCCTCCGTCTTTGCTCAGTTTACCCATGCCCCCTAACCCTGACTTTGCTGACCCTGATATTCTTTAACGTGCTCTGTTGCTCTTTCGCCTTTGTTTCTTCCTTGTTCTCTGTTTTTGTCCTTTCTCTTCTCGTCGTTGTCCATTCTTCAATGGAACGTTCGAGGTTATTACGCCAATTTCCTCGAACTCCAACTTCTGATTTCGCGGTTTTCGCCCCTTTGTGTCTGTCTCCAGGAGCCAATGCTTGGTGCTCGTCCTGGTCGTTTTCGTGGCTATTCCTTTCTCTCCCCCCCCCCCCCAGCCATTGCTGGGGCTTCTAATTCTTCTGCTCTCTTGATTCGGGCTGATGTTCCCTTTGTTCCTTTACTTTTTCCTTCGCCTCTCCATTGTTCTGCTGCTCGTATCTTTGTGGGGAAATGGTACACAGTTTGTTCCGTTTATCTCCCCCCGAGTGTCCCGCTCTCTCTTCCTGATTTGAAACACCTCCTAGACTCCTTGCCGGAGCCTGTGCTCCTGCTGGGTGACTTCAATTGTCATCATTCTCTTTGGGGTGACGTTCTGACGAATACCCGGGGTCGCCTCCTTGAGCCGTTTCTCCTCTCTTCTTCCCTGTCTCTTCTGAATTCTGGTGAGCCCACTCATTTGGACTCTCGAACTCGCACCCTTTCTTGTCTTGATCTTTCTCTCTGCTCTTCTTCTCTTTACTTAGATTTCACGTGGCAGGTTCTTGATGACCTCCATGGAAGTGATCATTTCCCCATCCTTGTTTCCTTTTTCTCTTTTCGCCCTTCCCTCTCTTTCCCTAGGTGGCAGTTTGCTAAGGCGGACTGGACCCTATTTTCCCTCAGTGCTACTCTCTCTGACCTCTCCCTTCAGCCCCTCTCTCGCGCTCTCCTCCTTTTTCATGACACTGTCTTCAACGCTACCCTCCGCTCTATTCCTCGCTCTTCCACTCGGGGTCCACGGAAGTGCGTTCCCTGGTGGAATGCGGACTGTGCTCGGGCTGTCCGCTGTAAGCGTGCAGCCTGGAAGAGGCACCGCCGTAGGCAGACGACCGATTCTTTTCTTTCGGAAAGCGAGTGCGGTGGCTCGTAGGGCCATCCGTACGGCTAAACGTGAATGTTGGGCATCTTATGTCTCAACAATTACGTCCGAAACCCCTCTGGCCCAGATCTGGAAGCGTATCCGCAAGATAGCGGGTAAGTTCGTTCCCGATGTTTCACCGGTCCTTCACCTCCATGATACTCTTGTGGCGGACCCGTTGCAGGTCGCTTCCGAACTGGGTTCCCACTTTTCTTCTGTTAGCTCTGGTCTTCATCTTCCCCAATCTTTCCTTCTTCGTAAACCTGTCCTTGAGTCTCGTCCTTTAGATTTCTGCACTCATCTTCAGCTTCCCTATAATGATCCCTTCTCTCTCTCTGAACTTCGTTCTGCCCTGGCCCTCTGCGGTTCTACGGCGGCGGGCTCCGATGGTATTCATTATGAGATGCTTCGCCATCTCCCTCCGAGCACGTCTCAGTATTTACTGAGTCTGTATAATCGGATCTGGGAGTCGTCGTCAGTCCCTGAGGACTGGCTCGATGCCGTTGTCCTCCCTGTTCGCAAACCGGGGTCTCTGGGTATTTCCCCTAAGGACTTTCGCCCTATTGCTCTCACAAGTTGTGTCTGCAAACTCTTTGAACGTATGGTTAACGTTCGTCTGATGTGGTTCCTGGAACACCATCACCTCCTCTCCCCTTCTCAATTTGGTTTCTGCAAGTGCCGCAGCACGACAGATGTCCTGGTGAACTTGGAGGTCTATATTCGTACTGCTTTTGCTGCGAAGACCTCCGTTGTTGCCGTCCTTTTTGACCTAGAAAAGGCTTATGACACCACTTGGCGTTATCATATCCTATCTCAACTTCATTCTTTTGGCCTTCGTGGTCATCTCCCTCTCTTTCTCCGCAGCTTCCTCTCTCGTCGTTCCTTTCGGGTGCGCCTTGGTACCGCTCTCTCTCCCTCTTTTCAGCAATACGAAGGTGTGCCCCAGGGTAGTGTTCTGAGCACTACTCTTTTTTTGGTTGCCCTCAATGGTCTTCTTTCCTCTCTTCCTTCTGGTGTCTTCTCCGCTCTCTATGTCGATGATCTTACCCTTTGTTGTCAGGGTGATGATTCGCCTCTCCTTCAACGCCGGCTTCAACTTGCCATTGATGCCGTGTCGTCTTGGGCCACAGGTCATGGCTTCAAGTTCTCTACTTCTAAGACTTGTGCCATGACTTTTACGCGGAAACGGGTTGTTCTTCGTCCCTCTTTGTCACTTTATGGTCATCCCCTTGAATACAAAGATTCCGCGAAGCTTTTGGGGTTATTCCTTGACACTCGTTTGTCTTGGTCTCCCCATATCTCTTACCTCCGTGTTGAGTGCTCTAAGGCCCTTACCCTCCTTCGGGTCTTGTCCCATACTTCTTGGGGGGCAGATAGGCGCACTCTCCTTGCTTTACATTCCTCTCTCGTCCTGTCTAAGCTCGATTATGGTTGCCCTGCTTACTCGTCTGCTTCTCCTTCTACTCTTCGCCGTCTTGATGCTTTGCACCATACTGGGTTGCGTCTCAGTTCTGGTGCCTTTCGTTCGACTCCCATCCTTAGCTTGTATGTTGACACTGGCTTCCTGTCTCTCCAGGACCGCCGTGATCGCTACTGTCTTCGCTATCTTGCGCGGTCCTTACAACATCCTTCCTCTCGCCTCTGTCGTGCTTTAACTTTTACCCCTCCTGCGGTTCCTGTTCCTCTTCACCACCTCCCTCTTTCTGTCCGGTTATCTCGCCTACAGGATTCTCTTTCCGTTCGTATTTCTGATGTTTCTCCTCGTGTTGTTCCTTCTTTGCCCCCGTGGAGGGTCCCTCTTCCGCGGTTTTGTACATCCTTGACCCGTATCACTAAAGCTTTTACCCCTCCTACGGTTCTAAAACGCCTTTTCCTCGAGCACTTTTCTTCTCACTCCCGCTCCGTTTCTGTCTTCACCGATGGGTCTAAGTCAGCGGACGGTGTTGGCTACTCTGTTGTTTTTCCTGATCGCACTTATATGTGTCGCTTGCCTCCGGAGACTAGCATCTTTACAGCGGAACTTTATGCTATTCTCTATGCTCTTCGTCTCCTGCTTTCTCGTTGTCAGTCTTCCTTTGTGGTTGTTGTTGACTCTCGTAGTGCCCTCATGGCTCTCGGGTCCTTTAATCCGGTTCATCCAGTAGTTGTCGAGATCCAGCATTGGCTGTTTCTCGTTCATAGTAAATTTAAGTCGGTTGAGTTTTGTTGGGTTCCCAGCGATATTGGTGTGTCTTTAAATGAGCGTGCGGATGCTGCTGCCAAGGAAGCTGTCCGCTCTTGTCCCATCTCTCGCAAAGGCATTCCGTATTCCGACTTTTACCCGGTTATCCATTCCTCAGTCCTTACCCGTTGGCAGGCTTCTTGGTTGTCTGTTACTGGTAACAAGCTACGTACTCTTAAATGTTGTGTTTCCTCGTGGCCGTCCTCCTTCCACCGTAACCGGCGGTGGGAAACAGCTCTGGCGAGGTTGCGTATTTGCCATACTCGCTTAACCCATGGTCACTTGATGGAGCGCCGCCCTGCTCCTTATTGTCCTAGTTGCATTGTCCCTCTTACGGTCGTGCATGTCCTTCTTGAATGTCCTGACTTCCAGGACGAGCGTGTGTCTTGCTTTCCGACCGCCCCTCGCGGTCACCTGTCCCTCGATAGAATTCTTGGTGACTCGGATACTTTTGATATCGTTCGCCTTATGCGTTTTTGTTCTCGTATTGGCATCCTTGGTGATATTTAGCGCCCTCTGATTATTTTGCGTACTTGATGGTGCTACATAGCCTTCCCGGTTTGGTGCCTTCTTTTGATAATTACTTACTTAGAATTAACAAACTGAGGGTCGCAGATGTGTAGAGCGCAGAGGAAGAGAGAGACGAGGACACTTTTCTTAACAGAAGGAGGATGGTAGGAAAAGAAATGATTGTGCATGCCGCTATGCATGGGTCTGCGGTAGACAGAAAAAAAGAACCCAGGCACAGAGCTGTGAACGTGAACGTCAAGAAAAGGAAGGAGGGAATTAGATTTCCATTTAACTTTGAAATGGATTGAAGGTGCCAGATTGTTCAGAGAGGATAGGAGAAGAAAAGCTGGAAAAGACTAAGGTCATGGGGCCATTAAGCAAAAATATCATCAACATAGCGAAGCCAGAGAGAGGGACGAGTATCAATAGAAGGATAAAGAAAAGTTTCGAAGTATTCCACGTAGAGATTAGCATGAACAGGGGAAAGAGGGGAACCCATAGCGACACCGAAAATTTTAGAGAAGTATTTGCAGTTGAAAGAGAATGAGTTAGAATCAACACAGAGTCTGATGAGTTCGAGGAAAACGTCAGTGGGAAGCAGGAGAGGAAGAAGGCACTCAGTCGCCTTCTATCTAAGGAAAGAGAGAACGTCATCGAGGGGGAACAGTAGTGAACAGAGAGTCGACATCAAGACTAGGCATCTTACAGGAGGGTTGCAGGCGCAGTCTTTCTATGAGTGTCCTGAGAGTGACGAAGGTGGGCAGGAGAAAAAGTACCAAGGTAAGGAATCAAAGTTTTAGCTAGCCAGGAGGCAAGAGGGTAGTCGACAGAGCCCCCTTGAAGAAATGATAGGGTGAAGAGGCGCACCAGGTTTATGAGTCTTAGGTTGATCATACAAATAAGGAAGAGAAGGGCAGATGACTCGAAAACGATTAATAAGATCGAAGTCAGGAGGGTAAGGACGAGAGAGCTGTCTTAGTTTGCGGTTGAAGAAAGTTTTATGGCAATCCAAAAAATTAGAAGTCAGGGAAGTAGGACATTTGCTTTCAGGAGGTAGCCCACACGCTCAAGGACAACCACCGAATTGCCTTTGTCGGAAGGAAGGATAAGAATAGAGTTGTTAGATTTCAGGGAGGCAAGGGCAAGCTGGAAGTAAAATTAAGGGGCAGGGAGCCAAAAAAATATTCGAATATAATGAAAATTAATTGAAAACGTTACACAAATCTCGAATTTTTCGCTACTCCACCATCCCCTCGTCCTCCCCTCAATCTCCTACTCCCCATCCCCTCGTCCTCCCTACCATTTCCTCTCCTCCCCCGTCCCGTCATCCTTCCCACTATCCCCCACGCTCCTCTCCCCATGTCATCCCAACCATTCTCCATTCCCCTCGTCCACACTATCCCCAACTCCCCTGTCCCCTCGTCCTCAGCCACCATTACCCCCCTCCCCTGTCCCCTCGTCCTCCCCACCATTCCCCACTGCCTCGTCTGATGATCAAATGATCTGATGTTCCCATCAGAAAATTGGGAATATCAAATAATCTGGGGCTAGATTCACAAAGATGTTAGGCAAACACTTACGAACCTGTATTCTTCTCAATCTTTGGCAGCTTTGTTTACAATTATTAAACAGTTAATGAGCTGCGAAGCACCAGGAGGCTGTTTATAACAATAACAACAGTTGATTGACAAGTTTTCATGCTTGTAAACTGTTTAATAAATGCAACTAAAGCCATCAAAGATTGAGGAACGATGTACACTTTCGTAAGTACTTGCATAACTGCTTCTTGAATCTGGCCCCAGATGTCCCCATCACAGAAATATAAGAAAAAAAGTTCAAAAAACGAAATGAAAAATAACGAAAAAATTGAAAAATAAACTATACTCAAGAAATGAACGGTATGGTTAACAACACAGCTCAATTCCAACGCAATGTCTCCAACGCAATGTCACAAAAATAATTGAATCCAAATTAAAATAAATCGAAATTTATGAAAATTCCATTTATCAATGAAATCAGAACCATTGAAATTGAATTGTAACATATTTAGCATAGCATGTGTTGATCTTATGTGCAACAGATGGCACTGTTTATAAAAAATGCATGTTTTTACCTGTCACAGGGGTGGCATCTATATAGTAGGTATATGAAAAAACGCGCCTATTCAAATACAACATTGTGTCACAATTTCAAAACAATCAGTGAAGATCTTTCGGAGATTACAGCGTATGTTGCTCTTACGACCAACAGATGGCGCTGTTTTTCAAAATAAGCATGTTTTTTCTTGTCACAGGTGAGTTATGTATATGGCAGGTATATAAAAAGGCGGCCATATTCGAATGGAACGTTGTGTCATAATTTCAACGCAATCGGTAAAGAGGTTTCGAAGATTTCCCTCACATGAAAAACACAGTTTTTCAGAAAAAAACTATATATCTATATATATAGGCATCTATATAGTATGTATATAAAAACGTGCTGGGATGAGAATGGAATGTGGTGTAAAAATTTCAAAGTAATCAGTGAAGAATTTCCGGAGATTAGCGATTATGAACAAACGAACATTTCCATTTTTATTTATATAGATTGCATAAAAACACTTGTATAATAGACATAACCCAAGATGTAAGATGATTACGAATTCTTGAAACAATCCACATAAAAATGGTAAAACCTACCATGAAAACCCAAATTATGGAACTATTCACTTACCCACCATGAGAGTAAGAACAAGACCGGAACATGAAGATGCAAACATAGAAGACATTGCTCAACTTGCTATGAACAATTCACGTGAATCATGGGCCTGACGTGCTTTGGCTCCTATTTTCGCCTTTTTCTTCAAACTTTAACGCCTTACTTTTCTCCCCTTTATGCCTTATTCTTGTCCCAATTGTATTGGTCTACTTTGTCTACACCTGACACTCTCCCCCCTAATGGTATAAATCCAATATCCCCTGTACTTTAAAATCACTTGAGAATGAACCATGTAGGTTCGAAACGTTGAGTAATTTTATAACACGTGTAATACAGTCTACATTTATTGACTTTTCTTCACCTCGAACGAATGTAGTGATCTGTACACCGCTCATAGCCCTCCCCTTCCTCTTCCTCTAGATATGGCCTGAAACGCCCGCACAGTGTCACATGCCTGCCCTTGACGTGTTTATGACTGATGTCGGCTCGAAGGAAGGGAAGGGGGAACAAGAGAAGGAAAGGCGAACGAGGGAAGGTGTCAGGAGACATATTTTTCCTGCTCTCTCGTGCACTGAATGAAGTACGAAATTGCATAGTGCACCAGTGATGTGCACCATGATTCAACTTTCTGAATATAACTTTTCCACGGTCGTGTTGGGTGTCGTTAAACAGCCCGTGACATTTGCTAGCCATTGATGTCATTCTGATCACTGTATCAGGTCTGTGAAGGAAATTACAGGAAGGAGTTGATTTCAGGGGAATTTTTTTGTACAAGTCAAGTGTAGAGACGGAGGTATGGGGGGATAACGGCTGTAGACCTCCCCCCCCCTATCACATGTCTACCTCGTGAGAGAGATGGGGTAGCGTCGTGAGGCAGGTGCGCCATTGGCCAAGGCTCCTGGGCCTCAGGAATGCTGAACCGTGATTGGTCAAGACGCTGAGGGGTGCCGCATGTTATCCCCGGGGCCGTCTTGGCTGGAAAAAATATTCTTACCAAGAACGTTGCTATGGGAGGACGTACTTTCCCGTGCTAGGCAAGGCATCGGGAAATACCGCCTGCAACGTTACTAAAGTCACGCCTATCATCTTGCTATCTTTCCGGGAACCGTCTGTAAGAATCCGGTAGTTCGGAAAGGTGCACCGAACGTGTGAACTGAGACATCTAAGCCGTGTGTTTATGAGACGCCATCTCAGAGCAACTGGACTGAGTGAGGCTGTTAATTATCGGCCTAGGTTAGTGACATCCGCCGTCTTTCGTATCTGTGCTTGAAGGTCCTGCAGTGAGACGTGCTAGAGAAGGTTTCAGTGTTATGAGAGAAACCTTAAATTTCTAATTCCGAGGAATTAGAAGGGAACAGTGAAGGACTCCGTCTCGTGTACCGTGTAACACCGTGTACCATCGTATCCTGCGGTACCGTGTCAAGTGGAAGGGCGTGGTACCACATCCCAGCTGTGTAATCTGTTGTGCCCGCACCCTGGGCTGCCTAAGCCGGCGTGTTCGCGCCACCTGGTCGCTGTATGTGGAGCTAACCCCGTGGTCTAGGACCAATGCTCCAACTGACCACGTGTAGGAAGTGAGGACTACGTCATCATCCAGCAGCAGCAGTGGGAGTGAGATTGGCGCGTATGTATGTGAGTGTGTGTGGCGGGCTCACGAGATTGATGTAAGTACACTGTTTCCGTTTTGGGTTACCTTACTTTGAGGTTACCTTGAGGTGCTTCCGGGGCTTAGCATCCCCGCGGCCCGGTCGTCGACCAGGTCTCTTGGTTGCCGGACTGATCAACCAGGCTGTTGGACTCGGCTGCTCGCAGCCTGATGTATGAGTCACAGCCTGGTTGATCAGGTATCTTTTGGAGGTGCTTATCCAGTTCTCTCTTGAACACTGTGAGGGGTCGGCCAGTTATTCCCCTTATGTGTAGTGGAAGCGTGTTGAACAGTCTCGGACCTCTGATGTTGATAGAGTTCTCTCTCAGAATACCTGTTGCTGTACCTGTGTTGGTAATAAAGCTCTGAAGCTGGTTTCGCACCCAGTGTTCCGTCTGTCCTCTGTCCCAAGTCGACCACCTAGTGAGGTGAATGGGAATTGGAGACGTGTGAGTTTACCCTGGCTGTCGTCACCAAGTTGAGGTTGAGCCCAACTGTGAGGTTGACGTGTGTGAGGACACATACAGACACATTCAGTGGTGGAGTAAAGTGAGTTTTATTTGTTTCCAATTTCTCTATGTGCCGTGTATGTAATTTGCTGTAAATTTATTCCCCTTTTCCAGCAGTGAAAGTGGTAACAGGGAGGTTTCCCTTGGTTATAAAAAATTTCCATTATTATATTGGCCAGCACTTTTTTTACCGTTGTGTTGTGGTGAAGTGTGAATTATTGGTGGATAATTTACTGGGGAAGTCATTTACAAGTTTTGCCGTGAGTGGCAAGGATGTACTGTGATGTACTGTGTTGTACCGTGTGTAAACCGTAGACAAGTTTGTCCTTGGTGGAAGGCGTTGTGTACTGTGAAGGATTCCGTGAGAATTAAAGTCATTTAACGTCACGAGGGGTCACGATTTACTTAACGAGGTCACTTGTTTCGTTGAACATTGTTGTCATTAACGTAGAGACGTGTAAAGGCAACAGTCACAGTGAAGTTCAAGCAGTGGAGGAATTGTCAAGTGAAGACTAATATAGTGTTAACGAATTAACGAGCTGTCGTTATTTTTTTTTCTATTTTTACATGCAAAGCATCCAATTTAAATTCAATAAAAACGAGAAGAAAACACAGAAAACATAACAAAATAAAACAATAGACCACCGGCCAGAAGGGCCGACAGCTCAGTACAACATAATACAAACACGATAAATGCAGTGAAAATCACAGACATCAAGACACAAAATAGAAAACAATTGTCAAACAAACAAGCACAGTAACATCTCAAAACAAAACATCATAAAACAAAACAAACATCAAGATGCATAACAGAAAACATAAAAGGACAAGCACAATACACACAAAAAAAAAATAATAAACAAGTACAACATGTAAAGTAATAATTAAAACACCAGTGCAAACGTACAGCACAAAAACAAGACACCCACAAATAAAAACACCCACACCAAACCAACCGCCCCGCAACAAACCAATAATAAACAAGCAACCCATGCAAATCCGAAAATAAACATAGGTACATAGATAACAACAAACACACACCGGCCTGAAGGACCGAGAACAAAACAACATAAAGGACATCATGAAACAAAACAAGAAAATCGCACAGCACACAACAAGCTAAGAATAAAAACACATGCGAGCAATGCAGAAGGATAACATACATGTCAAAGTAAAATCAATTTACATAATTGCCCGGGAATGGGGATACCGCATATTAAACGCCTCCCAAATCAGCCACCTCCCCCAAAAGGCTTGACCCACCACCGGGGGCGCCATGTGAATCGGAACCCCGGCAACAAACACTCGCAGACAGGGAACCCATATGGTGTCCCTCCGGACGCGAGTAACCGCCACCCTATATCATACACCAGGAACCCGCTCATCAGAAAAGTCCTCCGGCTTCTCAGACAGCAGGAACTTGGCAACCCAGGCCTCCAGGTCCTCCACAGTAGGGGGCCGGAAAAAGGGCACCAGCACAGTGGCACCAGCGGCCACGGGCACACCACCAGACGACTGCAGGGAACCATGGCGGCGCGCATCCATTCTCAAAGTCACCACCAGGCCACGCCCAGCACCAGCATCCTCACCACCCCCGGCACCGGAACCCACCGCACACCACTGCAGAGAGCCCCCGGGCGGGGAAGGAACAGGAGGCACACCCGAGACACAGGCACCAGCCCCAGCAGGCACATGTACCTCCGCCACCACCAACCGTGGAGACAGCGACTCATCCGGAGCCACGCCGTCAACACCTGAAGACCCGCAGTCACTGAAGTCCCCAACATCAGCCCAGGCAGTAGACGAATGCCTGGAACGTTTGGGCTCCGGCCGGATATCGTCAGAGCCGGAAGCAGATCCAGAAGCACGGGCACCACTAGCCGGGCGAACCGACGCAGAACGGCAGCAGCCTCTACCACAGGAGGAACCTGACCACACACAGCAGGAGGCTGGTGTTGACTTCTTGATGTGTAGTGCCTCGCCGACGTCAAGCCGCCTGCTATCGCTGTATCTATCGATGATTTCTGTGTTGTTTGCTAAGATTTCTCTGGTGATGGTTTGGTTGTGGGAAGAGATTATATGTTCCTTAATGGAACCCTGTTGCTTATGCATCGTTAAACGCCTGGAAAGAGATGTTGTTGTCTTGCCTATATACTGAGTTTTTTTAGGCTTACAGTCCCCAAGAGGGCATTTGAAGGTATAGACGACGTTGGTCTCTTTTAAAGCGTTCTGCTTTGTGTCTGGAGAGTTTCTCATGAGTAGGCTGGCCGTTTTTTTTGTACCAAAAACACGGCCAGAAATACACGGCCAAAAACTCTATTCTTCTGTATAGAAAAAGTGGATTTCGCAGTTAAGAAGGCTCACTTGGATTTGGAATTTCTACAAACCTGTAAGGTGCATCGTTTGGTCCCAAGATTCCTCAGGTTTAAAGTGTATTCCGACAAATTTGCGTTAACAAGTGAATATAATTCTTGGTTATTAAGATTGTTGGACTTTGAAATTTCTGAAAAGCAGAAGTGGGTAAATAAGTTGAAAAGTGAATTGCACATGAACTTGGAGAAATTCAAGATCTTGGTTTCCTGAGTTGATTTTGCATCCTTAAAATGTAAATATGAAAATTATAATGATAAAAGAGTTGAAAAATGTAGACTTATTCACGGGAAGAAAATGCGGAACTTGGGTATACCTTATTTAATTCGGTGGACTCTGATAAGGTGGTTTTCAATTTTTCAAAGAGAATTTTGTCTCCCATTGAGAAAGAACTTCTCTCTCTGGGGTTAGACTTCGGGTTGACATGTAAAAACCCTAAATTTGTTAATAATTTTTTAGGTTTTGAGCGGTTATGCAATACATTGAAAACTTGTACCCTAAGGACTGGTACAAATTATAGTTGGACCAATATCATCAGTACTGTTTCTTCCTTAGCACATGAAGTCTTTAATGACTTTGGGAAATATAAATCTACATTCCCTCCTTTTGACAAAAGGAAATTGGATTGTATTAATGGCTTAAAGAATGATAGGAGTATTTGTATTACTAGACCAGATAAAGGTAGGGGTATAGTGGTTTTGGACAAGTAAGATTATGTAAATAAGGTTGAAAGGTTGTTAGAAGACCCCTCTAAATTTAAGTTGGTTGATATAGACCCCTTTTCGTATATTTTGAATTGTGAGGATAAACTAAATAGAATTTTAAGAAGTCTGAAAGACTCTCTTTTTGATTATACAAAATTACTTGCAACTGGCTCTAAGCCAGTTGCAAGTCGACCGGCTGCTAGGGAGTCGACCGGCTGCTAGGGAGCCGGTCGGCCGAGCGGACAGCACGCTGGACTTGTGATCCTGTGGTCCCGGGTTCGATCCCGGGCGCCGGCGAGAAACAATGGGCAGAGTTTCTTTCACCCTATGCCCCTGTTACCTAGCAGTAAAATAGGTATCTGGGTGTTAGTCAGCTGTCACGGGCTGCTTCCTGGGGGTGGAGGCCTGGTCGAGGACCGGGCCGCGGGGACACTAAAGCCCCGAAATCATCTTAAGATAACCTCAAGATAAGCCAGGCATCAGATACGGGTTACCTAAAGTTCATAAAACAGGTATACCGATTCGTCCCATTTTATCAGTGATTAGCACTTTTAATTACAAACTGGCAAAGTTTCTGGTTCCATTATTAGAACCATTAACGTATAATGAATTTACTGTGAGAAATTCTCAGGATTTTGTAAAGGAACTTTCCTCTTTAAATTTTGAGTTCCCAACTATAATGGTGAGTTTCAATGTTGAATCACTCTTTACTAATATTCCTTTGTTGGAAACCATTGATATTTGTGTAAATCAATTATTTGCTGACACTAATTTAGTGTCTGGATTTTGTAGTAAAATGTTCAGACGGTTGTTAGAATTAGCGGTTAAAGACTGTCTTTATGTTTAATAATATATATTATAAACAAATTGATGGAGTAGCAATGGGGTCTCCCTTAGGTCCTGCACTGGCTAATGCTTTTTTGAGTTTTTATGAAATAAATTGGCTTGATAAATGTCCTTTAGCCTTTAAACCAGTCTTGTACAGGAGATATGTAGATGACACTTTTTTGCTATTTAAGGACCAATGTCATTTTGAGAAATTTAGAGAGTATCTTAATGCACAACATAGTAATATACGGTTTACTGCAGAGTGTGAAGTTGATAATTCATTGTCGTTTCTTGATGTCAAAGTGAATAACCTTAATGGGTTCAACACTAATGTTTTTAGGAAACCAACTTTTACTGGTTTAGGTTTAAATTTTAATTCTTTTGTTCCTGATATTTTTAAGAAAAATGCAATTATTAACACTCTACTGAATAGGGCCTTTGTTTTATGTTCAAATTGGAATAACTTTGATCAAGAAATTAATTTTCTTGTGAATTTTTTTTCAGATAATGGTTATCCTATGCATATCGTTCATACCTTTATAAGGAATTTCTTAAATAAGAAGTTCACCCATCGTGAAGGATTACTACAGTAGAAAGGGATATTGAATATATTAAATTACCATTTTATGGCACTATTAGTTTTTCTGTAAGGAGTCGTTTGAGGAAACTGTTACAGCATTGTTATCCTCAAGTAGACTTTAGACTTATTTTTGTCAACACAAATACCATAGGCTCTTATTTTAAATTTAAAGATAAAGTGCCTACCCCCCTGTGCTCAAGTGTCGTATATATGTAAAATTGTTCCAGCTGTAATGCTGGATATATCGGAAGTTCCATTCGGAACTTTAAGATTAGGATACTTGAGCACCGGGGAGTATCTTTTAGGACTGGATTACCATTGTCTAAACCAGCATTTTCGGAGATTAGAAACCATTGTTATGAGTTTGATCATTCTCTGCTGGAATCTGATTTTAAAATTCTGGACACTTGTATGTATGGCCAGTCAGATTTGAGAGTAATGGAATCCTTATATATAAAGGAACTGCGGCCTCTGTTAAATAGCAACCTTTCGGCTGTTCAATTGTACACTGTATAGTGCACAGTAGGCCCTGTAATTTGATTTATAGTTCATTCTGGTAGTTTAATTTTATTATAATTTTGTTTAGTTTACCATATCTTTGCCTTTTCTTATTTATTTCAAGTCTTGACATTGTACATTATTATAATCTTTTATTTAGGATATATAATACATTTTTTGGTATTTAGTTTTATTTAATATTTGAGTTTTTATAAGATTTTGGTTAGTACTTTATAATTGTCGCTTATTCTGTTTGTATTTTATATACATTTTTTGTAGATTTGTAGTCATTACATGAATATTTCTTATAGTGTTTAGTATCTGTGTTAGATACCTAACACATAGATACATAAGAAGGAGGCATTTGAGCGGAATTCTGTGTTGCGTTTCCTTACGAGATGGAGAATGATGGGAAGCTGCCCTTTCTAGATGCAACAGTCATGGAAAGGAGCGGAGGTTTCCACACTGCAGTCTATACTAAGGAAACAAACAAAGGAATGTGCCTGAATGCCAACAGTGACCGCCCAGACAGGTACAAGAGGAGTGTCGTTAATGTTAATGCTTATGTCAACCGTGCTCTCAGCCACAGCTCAGGATGGAAGCAAGTCGATGAAGAACTCTGTAGGGTAAGGCAGGTCCTAGTCAACAACGGCTTCTCTAATGGTTTCGTTGAAGACATCATAAGAAGGAAGGTGAAACGCCATGCAACTTCTGAAAAGACAACTAACACAAAACCTGTACCCCCGTATTAGACTATTTTACAGGAACTTCTTTTCCACAGCTCATAAAACAGAGGAAAGGGTCCTGAAAGATATTGTTAATAGAAACGTTATCCCTACAGACAAAAATCAGAAGTTACAATTGACGATCTACTATAAAACCAAGAAAACGGCCAACCTACTCATGAGAAACTCTCCAGACACAAAGCAGAACGCTTTAAAAGAGACCAATGTCGTCTATGCCTTCAAATGCCCACTTGGGGACTGAAAGCCTCAAAGAATTCAGTATATAGGCAAGACAACAGCATCTCTTTCCAGGCGATTAACGATGCATATGCAACAGGCCTCCATTAAGGAACATATAATCTCTACCCACAACCAGACCATCACCAGAGAAGTCTTAACAAAAAACACGGAAATCATTGATAGATACAGCGATAGCAGGCGGCTTAATATCTGCGAGGCACTACACATTAAAAAGTCGACACCAGCAATCAACAGCCAATTAATGCACAACTATATTCTACCCACTTCAAGACTCCGCACCAATATAGAAGCATCAAGAAATATGGGCCAATAGGCCCTTTGCAGTTTCTTCTATTCTTCCCTTTAACTTACAAAATATTATACCCATTGTTTCGTGTTCTGTCTTGTGTTGAAAGTT
Organism: Procambarus clarkii; assembly: GCF_040958095.1. Classification (NCBI taxonomy): domain Eukaryota; kingdom Metazoa; phylum Arthropoda; class Malacostraca; order Decapoda; family Cambaridae; genus Procambarus; species Procambarus clarkii. The sequence goes on from NC_091221.1 coordinate 28,239,442, forward strand.
TGTTTTCACCTCATCCAAAACTGTTGTAACATATCACCTCACCCAAATGCAGGTATAAAATCGAAGCTGTTTAAACTCTGTTTAGTTATAGTTGTGTGTGTGTAAACTAAAGTCTTTGAAAATGTAATAAGTTATTACGAAACGCATTCAAGTGTTGCGTCAGACTAGAAATAAAAATGAATTTTGTAGAATTGATTTTACAGTTACCATGAACAGTGAAAAGAAATATAAGAAATATTGAGAAAATTCGTGTTAGAATTATTAATCTTACTTTTTCTGTCATATATATGTATATATATATATATATATATATATATATATATATATATATATATATATATATATATATATATATATATATATATATATATACATATGTCGTACCTAGTAGCCAGAACGCACTTCTCAGCCTACTATGCAAGGCCCGATTTGCCTAATAAGCCAAGTTTTCATGGATTAATTGTTTTTCGACTACCTAACCTAACCTAACCTAACTTTTTCGGCTACCTAACCTAACCTAACCTATAAAGATAGGTTAGGTTAGGTTAGGTAGGGTTGGTTAGGTTCGGTCATATATCTACGTTAATTTTAACTCAAATAAAAAAAAATTGACCTCATACATAATGAAATGGGTAGCTTTATCATTTCATAAGAAAAAATTAGAGAAAATATATTATTTCAGGAAAACTTGGCTTATTAGGCAAATCGGGCCTTGCATAGTAGGCCGAGAAGTGCATTCTGGCTACTAGGTACGATATATATATATATATATATATATATATATATATATATATATATATATATATATATATATATATATATATTTATATATATATATATATATATATATGTCGTACCTAGTAGCCAGAACGCACTTCTCAGCCTACTATGCAAGGCCCGATTTGCCTAATAAGCCATGTTTTCATGAATTAATGTTTTTTCGACTACCTAACCTACCTAACCTAACCTAACCTAACTTTTTCGGCTACCTAACCGAACCTAACCTATAAAGATACGTTAGGTTAGGTTAGGTAGGGTTGGTTAGGTTCGGTCTTATATCTACGTTAATTTTAACTCCAATAAAAAAAAATTGACCTCATACATAATGAAATGCGTAGCTTTATCATTTCATAAGAAAAAAATTAGAGAAAATATATTAATTCAGGAAAACTTGGCTTATTAGGCAAATCGGGCCTTGTACAGTAGGCTGAGAAGTGCGTTCTGGCTACTAGGTATGACATATATATATATATATATATATATATATATATATATATATATATATATATATATATATATATATATATATATATATATATGTCGTACCTAATAGCCAGAACGCACTTCTCAGCCTACTATTCAAGGCCCGACTTGCCTAATAAGCCAAGTTTTCATGAATTAATGTTTTTTCGTCTACCTAAACTACCTAACCTAACCTAACCTAGCTTTTTTTGGCTACCTAACCTAACCTTACCTATAAATATAGGTTAGGTTAGGTTAGGTAGGGTTGGTAAGGTTCGGTCATATATCTACGTTAATTTTAACTCCAATAAAAAAAATTGACCTCATACATAGAGAAAAGGGTTGCTTTATCATTTCATAAGAAAAAAATTATAGTAAATATATTAATTCAGGAAAACTTGGCTTATTAGGCAAATCGGGCCTTGAATAGTAGGCTGAGAAGTGAGTTCTGGCTACTAGGTACGACATATATATATATATATATATATATATATATATATATATATATATATATATATATATATAGGCCGAGTGATTTTCTTTATTTTCAATAAATTGTTTCATATTAGTTTATTTTAAATATTATTATTATATTGTATTAAGAACATAAATTATTGATTTACTTATGTTAGCTTAGATTAGGTTAAGATAGGTTAGGTTATGTTAGGTAGGGTTGGTTAGGTTCAGTCATATATCTACGTTAGTTTTAACTAAAATAAAAAAAAAATTAGCTCATATATAATGAAATGAATAGCTTTATCATTTCATAAGACAAAAATGAGAAAAATATTGAAAGTCTGGAAAAATTGGCTCATTACACAAACCGGGACTTGCATAATAAGCCAAGAACTGCGTTCTGGCTACTAGGTACAACATATATATATATTTAATATGTAACAACGATCACAAAACACTGATCGAAGTATGCAGAAAAACCACACGTGAAAAACAGACAATTCTAAATGCGTTTTCGGCTTAATTCGTCTTCATCAGAGCAAAGTAGAATGAAGATGGAAACCTACGAGGTAAAAAAACTAAATACTGTTCGTCATTGTCCAGAGAGGTTGATTCGTGCGTTCAAAACCGTCAAAAAAGCTAACTCTCTACATATCACTATCTCTGATAAGTCCAATGCTCTTGTCATCATGGACAAGGAAGACTTCGTCTAAAAAATTAATCTGTTGTTGGAAGACGGAAACACTTTCTTTCCTGTTAATAGAGATTCAATTTAAAAAGTTATTGCATATTTTAACAAAACTCTTGAAACCTTGCTCTAGAACGATAAGGAGTTGATTCCTAAATTTTTAAGTCGTTCCTTTTCCCTACTATATCTATTTGGTCTTATTAAGACACACAACCCCAATAATCCTGCAAGATCTATTATTAGTTTTGTTTGATCTGTAGCATATAGACTTTCCAAATGGCTTGTCCAAGTCTTGTCACCGGTTGTAGGTTCCATTTCCAACACACACATAACAAACAACTTGGACTTGGTTAACAAGTTGTCTTGTTCGAAATAAAATTATGATTTTAAATTTGTGAGTATTGATGTGATGGTTCTGTTCACCAGAGTTCTTGTTGATGACCTGTTGGCATTCTTACGGGATCTACTCCCTAAATATAATATAACTTTAACACCATTGTTGAACTCATAAAATTGTGCATTAAAGATAATTATTTCTACTTTAATGATTCATTTTATAAACAAACATTTGGCATGGCGATGGGTAATCCCCTCTCCCCTGTTTTGAGCAATTTGTACATGGAGTGTTTTGAAACAAACATCCTACCCGGGATCTTTTCCTCGAATTTGGTTTGGAATAGGTACTGTAACGATAATCTCCTTCAAGAAAGGTTTGGCCTGCTCTTTCCTTCATCATGTTACTTCAGTACATCTACAACATCTAGATACTACAATCAAGAGTAGTACACAGTTAGTAGAATACGTTTCTACAGGGGGTATACATACCCTACACTTGCTCTCCACCTCCCCCTCCTTGCTGTCACCACTCCACCTTCGTCGATTACCAAACTACCACTTCCAGCCAGCACGCTTCTGATTGGTGAATCGGCGACTCCACTCGACTTCAGCGCCATCTGCATAGCCGATGACTAAGCGTGCACGAGCAGTTGGATTTAGAATATTCTGTGCTCTCAAGGCTGATACATCTATCTAGCATACGCTCTGTGTAATAGTGGAGGATTTCAGCCAGCCAATATTCTCAGCACCTATTAATTCATTTTTTGTCTTGTTCATTGTAGAGTAACGTAACCATTGTTTTATTTTATATTATTTTTTGACTTTGTAATTTTGTTTATTCGCACTGTACATAGCCAAGGGCTTATCTTTGTTCATATTTGTTTTCAAGTCATTTAATGTTTCATTGTTCATACGATTTGTTTTCCATGTTTTTCCCTTTTACTTGACCACAGGAGGCAACAGCCACGCAGTCAACTTTTTTTTCTCTCTTTTTTTTTGTAAATGTGATTGGCATTGACACCAGCCATTTGGGAGGACTGCCGTACACCTACATTTATTTCCATCACATTTAATGGGGGCCTGTCCTAGGAGCCTCACTCAGGTACAGATACTAGAACATCAATTTGTGGTAAGTGTACTTGGCCTTGATACAGTTGTTTTCAATATTTTCATAACTTTTAATATTCATATGGTGCTGTACATTTTGTGCATTCCGAGGGTAACATATGGTGAGTGTTGGATAACTGTGGATTACGAGGTGACTGGAGGCCTCAGTCACTCTCTTAATTGGTCGTTCATCCCTCAGTCTTATTACTCGTGTATTCCACCTTTTTCGTCCCTAGAATATTTTTCAATTAAGGCAGATCATCATTTTGGTACCCTGGTACTTTGGTTTGTCTCCGGGCCACGTACCCTATCTTCTGATATCCGACCGAAGGAGGATAAAGAGGGCCATAGTTCCTCTAGCACGGACTACGTGGTTGAGTTGGGACCTCAACAGCAGTTCTCGTCACCAGTTGACACTCGCACTCCTACACATCGGTCAGAGATTATGATATTTACTCAGGTAGGGAATTGGCTTTCTTTTTCAGATCACAAAGAACGCTAATTCTGTATCTTCTAGTTAAGTAGGAAACCCCTTGCTTCTGTCCTATAGAGACCCGGCAAGGTATCCCTACATTATTGGACTACCCTTTCATTTTTGAAACAATTAAAAGTTTCATTTGTTTTTGAAACTATCAGTTTCATTTATTTAGTAGGATTTTCTTGCCCTTATTCTCGTATTTTGAGTGCCGGGTACAAGATTTCCTGCGATTTTGATTGAATAATTATTTAACATCTAATATTAACGTTAATTATTTTTATATTAACGATTGAATTTCCACAGGATAGTCACCAGTTGCCACGTCATCCTGTTACTGACACTTATAATATCACAGGTATATTCGCTGTACATTTATTTGCTATCTCAAAATGTTTCGTCTCTCAGCATTTCATAGTGATCCAGCAAGTGAAGTAGGGAACTTAATTCATGCCAAGAGGACAGAATTACAATCTCTAGCACATGAGTATCAACTAGATGTTCCCCATGTAACCAACAAAAGTGACTTGAAAAACATTATCCTCGACCACCTCTTAGATGAAGGAATTATAGGCTCTGATTCTAACGAGAACTATTCTATTGCAGATCGGCATGCTCTGGCAGCCATGAAGTTAAAGCTCGAACTAGCGAAAGTAGAGCGTGAACAACAAAAAGAAGCTCTAAAACAACAGAAAGAAGCTCTCCAGATAAAGGAACGCGAGGCTGCCCTAAAGAAAGAAGAACAGGAACGTGAGGCTGCCCTAAAGAAGGAAGAACAGGAACGCGAGGCTGCCCTAAAGAAGGAAAAACAAGAACGCGATGCTGCCCTACAACGTGAGCGTGAGAGGGAACAGCTTGAAGCAAGAAAACGTCACCTGGAGATGCAACGTGAGCACGATAAGAAGCAAGCTGATAGTGTTCTAGAATACCGTCGACAAGAACTTGACTTAGAAACTACACACCACACTCAGCGCCAACAAGCTACAGCTAGTCTTCCAGTAAGCTTCAATGTCTCCCAGGCAAGTACGTTAATGCCACCATTCGTTGAGACAGAGATAGATGTGTTTTTTACTACTTTTGAGGCCCTAGCTAAAAGACTTAGCTGGCCTGAAGATCATTGGTCTACACTTCTCAGAGTGCATCTCACAGGTAGAGCTGCGATTACTCTCGGTACCTTAGCGTCTGAGAATGACTATAAGACCCTAAAGCAAGCAGTTTTAGACGCCTACTTTCTCTCCACCGAAAGCTACATACGAAAATTCCGTGATTATCTAAAGGCAAGTGCCACCACTATTTAGAATTTGTCAATGATAAGAAAATATATTTCATGAAATGGCTGGAAGCAGCCCATGTTTCTACATTTTCAGACCTTGTCAACCTTATTCTAGTCGAAGAATTCTTTCTACGTATTCCTGCTTCCATCCGTCTTCACTTAGCGGATAGGGAGGAAACCGACTACATCAGATGTGTGAAGTCGGCTGACACCTACAGCCTTATACACAGCTTGACAACTGACACATCTTCCAGTAAGAAATCTTGGCCTGATTATGACAAAGTGAGTACCCATCTAGCAACCTCCCAATTATATTGTATGTATTGCAAGCTCTATGGACATACTATAGATAAATGTGGAAAAGCCCAGTACAAAGGCTATAGTAAAACTCCTAAACCCAAACCGACTTCTCCTAAGTCCAGTAAGCCTGTGATGAATGTTGATGTTCCTGTTAATGATCTTTCTCTCTTCAGCAAACACCTGTATCCTGGAACTGTCTCTGCCAACAGAACAGATTCGAAGGGAAGTTCTAAAGTGAAGATCTTGAGGGACACAGCTGCTCTTCAGTCTATCATTTTGAAATCAGCTGTGCCTAACATCACCTACACCGGGGAGACGGTCCTTATCACTGACCTCACTGCTACCACTCCATATCCACTCGCCAGAGTCCACTTGGATTGTTTTTTCGTGCAAGGTGAAGTCCAAGTCGCCATCCGGGAAAAGCCTTTTCCCATGAAAGGGCTACAACTTTTCCTGGGCAACGACTTGGCCGAAGATCTGCAACCTTCCAACTTGATCATCATGGACAAAACCCAGGTATGTGCCTCAGTTTCTTCAAAACTTAAAACACATTCTAGAGAGAGTACGTAAATTTGCTATTGATAATTTATTGAAAGCTCAAGATAGGATGAAGACTCATTTTGACCAACGCAGCAAAATCAGGAAATTTAAAACAGGAGACTTCGTGTTGGCATATTTTCCGATCCCTGGTTCTCCATTGCAAAATAAGTTTTCAGGACTTTACAGCATCAAGGAGTGCAGAAACAACCATAACTACGTTCTTGAGACTCCAGATAGGCAGCGGAAGACCCAGTTGTGCCACGTCAATCATTTGAAGGAGTATAAAGGTATTCCCCCCCACTGTGCTAATATTTCTCTCCACTTTAAAAGATCCATACCTCCACAGTGAGACCTTCCCTGCACTCCTGAAAGCACTAACTCTGAGTCAGTGCCTTCCAACTCAGAAATCCTTACTGATCTTCCTAAATATTTACAGGACTGTAATAATGCTCCTCTCATCAAAGTTCTTCAAGAACATCAGAAGTTGTTTAGCGATGATCCCCAGGAGTGTAATGTGGTTCAGCACGACATTCAGCTGCTTCCTGATACCCGGCCGATTCGTCAACCCTTCTACCGTATCAGCCTGTACAAAAAGGAAGTTATGCGTGCTGAAGTACAATACCTTCTGGATCATGGGCTGGCCACCCCTTGTGAGTCCCCATGGGCCTCACCCTGCATCTTGGTGCCGAAACCGCACGGTAAAGTACGCCTATGTACTGACTATAGGAAACTGAACCTTGTGACCGTCAAGGATGCTTACCCTTTACCTCGCATAGATGATATCCTTGAAGCAGTAGGTAATGCTAATTATTTGACCCAAATTGATTTGTTAAAGGGCTATTACCAAATCAGCCTGACAGAGAGAGCTAAGGAAATATCTGCCTTCACCACTCCTTTTGGCCTGTACAGATATGAACGCCTTCCTTTTGGACTGTGTAACGCTTTGGCCACCTTCCAGCGAGCTGTCAATCGCGTCATCCATGGCCTAGATCACACCTACGCCTATTTGGATGACATCATTGTGGCAACTAACACCTGGAACGAACATCTGCTCCAGCTGCAACGATTGTTCTCCAAGCTCCTGACAGCTGGCCTTACCATCAACTTGGGCAAGCCCACCTTTGCTAAAGGTAAAGTGTGTTATCTTGGTCATGTGATTGGGAGTGGCAGCATTGCTCCTTTAACCATTCACACTCAAGTAATTCAGCATTACCCACAACCTACAACCAGGAAGCAGCTCCTGCGCTTCCTTGACCTTGCATCTTACTATCGTAGGTTTGTGAAATTTTTTAGTACGGTAGTGACACCATTGATTAATCTGACCAGCCCCAAGCAACGGTCTCATTGGACCATTCAACAGACTGTTGCCTTTGAACAACTTAAATCTCTGCTATGTTCTGATCCCATTCTCGCATCTCCAGATATTACGAAGCTCTTCATCATCAATGTCGACGCAAGTGGCACTGGCATCGGGGGAGTCCTAATGCAACAACGTGGCGAAGAGGTTCTTCCTGTCAGCTACTACAGCTACAAGTTGAAGCCCCACCAAAAGAATTAAAGCACTATAGAAGAGGAACTCCTCTCCATCATCCTGAATCTGCAACATTTCGAACCTTACCTGCAGGGGAATTGGTCTATTACCATCTACTCAGACCACAATCCCCTACGGTTCCTTCAACAGGACCAATTCAACAATCAACGTCTAATACGCTGGGCTCTGTACTTGCAGAATTTTAATCTGGAGCTCTTCTTCATCAAGGGTTCGGACAACATCATAGCTGACGCCCTCTCCAGAGTCTACGAGGTAGAGACAGCTACTCCTACCTCTCTACCATCTACTGAAGTAACTTAACCGGTAAGAGCAGGCTTCGGGGTAGAGCTGTGATGATAATCTCCTTCAAGAAAGATTTGGCCTGCTCTTTCCTTCATCATGTTACTTCAGTACATCTACAACATCTAGATACTACTATCAAGAGTAATACACAGTTAGTAGAATACGTTTCTACAGGGGGTATACGTACCCTACACTCGCTCTCCACCTCCCCCTCCTCGCTGTCGCCACTCCACCTTCATCGATCACCAAACTACCACTTCCAGCAGCACGCTTCTGATTGGTGAATCGGCGACTCCACTCGACTTCAGCACCATCTGCCTAGCCGATGACTAAGCATGCACAAGCCATTGGATTTAGAATATTCAGTGCTCTCAAGGCTGATACATCTATCTAGCATACGCTCTGTGTAATAGTGGAGGTTTTCAGCCAGCTAATATTCTTAAAAAACCAAAAAAGCATAAAAAACGCCTTGCGGAAAATCAGCTTTCTGCTGTCCAAAATAAATATCATTTTTTTAAATGATATTTATGCGTGTCTAGTCAATCTCCATCTCCACTTCAATCAACACAAAATAATTATTACTGTGTGACAGATTTTTACACCTTGTAACACATAATGTAACGTAATGCAGAAAATCAGCTATCTGCAGTCCCAAAATATATATCATTTTAGAAATGTTAAGCACAATCGACTTGAGAATGGTCCAGGATAGACCGAAACATCGTCGTCACTTCATTTTCTAGTGTGTGGATTGGTCAACATGTAAAGCGTGTCTACTCCATTACATCCAACACCAAATTAATATTACTGTGTGTGTGTGTACTCACCTAGTTGTGTTTGCGGGGATTGAGCTCTGGCTCTTTGGTCCCGCCTCTCAACTATCAATCAACAGGTGTACAGATTCCTGAGCCTATTGGGCTCTATCATATCTACACTTGAAACCGTGTATGGAGTCAGCCTCCACCACATCACTTCCTAATGCATTCCATTTGTCAACCACTCTGACACTAAAAACGTTCTTTCTAATATCTCTGTGGCTCATTTGGGCACTCAGTTTCCACCTGTGTCCCCTAGTGCGTGTGCCCCTTGTGTTAAATAGTCTTTATCAACCCTGTCGATTCCCTTGAGAATCTTGAATGTGGTGATAATGTCCCCCCTAACTCTTCTGTCTTGCAACAAAGTGAGGCTCAATTCGCGTAGTCTCTCCTCGTAGCTCATACCTCTCAGCTCGGGTACTAGTCTCGTGGCAAACCTTTGAACCTTTTCCAGTTTAGTCTTATGCTTGACTAGATATGGACTCCATGCTGGAGCCGCATACGCCAGGATTGGTTTGACATATGTGGTATATAATGTTCTGAAAGATTCATTACACAAGTTTCTAAAGGCCGTTCTTATGTTAGTCAACCTGGCATATGCTGCTGATGTTATCCTTTTGATATGAGCTTCAGGGGACAGGTCTGGCGTAATACCAACCCCCAGGTCTTTCTCTCTCTCTGACTCTTGAAGTAGTTCAACTCCCAAGTGATACCTTGCATCTGATCTCCTGCTTCCTACCTCTATCTTCATTACATTACATTTGCTTGGGTTAAACTCTAACAGCCATTTGTTCGACCATTCCTGTAGCTTGTCCAGGTCTTCTTGAAGCCTCAAGCTGTCCTCCTCTGTCTTAACCCTTCTCATAATTTTGGCGTCGTCAGCAAACATTGAGAGGAATGAGTCTATACGCTCTGGGAGATCATGTGTGTGTGTGTGTGTGTGTGTGTGTGTGTGTGTGTGTGTGTGTGTGTGTGTGTGTGTGTACTCACCTATTTGTGCTTGCAGGATCGAGCATTGACTCTTGGATCCCGCCTTTCCAGCTATCGGTTGTTTACAACAAGGACTCCTGTCCCATTTCCCTATCATACCTAGTTTTAAAAGTATGAATAGTATTTGCTTCCACAACCTGTTCCTTAAGTGCATTCCATTTTTCCACTACTCTCACGCTCAAAGAAAACTTCCTAACATCTCTGTGACTCATCTGAGTTTCCAGTTTCCACCCATGTCCCCTCGTTCTGTTATTATTACGTGTGAACATTTCATCTATTTCCACTTTGTCAATTCCCCTGAGTATTTTATATGTCCCTATCATATCTCCTCTCTCCCTTCTTTTCTCTAGTGTCGTAAGGTTCAGTTCCTTCAGACGCTCTTCATATCCCATCCCTCGTAACTCTGGGACAAGCCTCGTCGCAAACCTCTGAACCTTCTCCAGTTTCTTTATGTGTTTCTTCAGGTGGGGGCTCCATGATGGCGCGGCATACTCTAAGACGGGTCTCACGTAGGCAGTGTAAAGCGCCCTAAAAGCCTCCTCATTTAGGTTTCTGAATCAAGTTCTAATTTTCGCCAGTGTAGAGTACGCTGCTGTCGTTATCCTATTTATATGTGCCTCAGGAGTTAGATTAGGTGTCACATCCACTCCCAGGTCTCTTTTTTTTGAGTCGTTACAGGTGGGCTGTTCCCCTTCATTATGTACTGTCCCTTTGGTCTCCTGTCACCTGATCCCATTTCCATAACTTTACATTTACTGGTGTTAAACTCCAGTAGCCATTTCCCTGACCATCTCTGCAACTTGTTTAAGTCCTCTTGGAGGATCCTACAATCCTCGTCTGTCATAACTGTTCTCATTAATTTTGCGTCATCCGCAAACATTGACATGTATGATTCCACTCCTTTAAACATATCATTTTCGTAAATTAGAAAGAGGATTGGTCCCAACAGTGTGTACTCACCTAGTTGTACTCGCCTAGTTGTGTCTGCAGGATCGAGCATTGACTCTTGGATCCCGCCTTTCGAGCATCGGTTGTTTACAGCAATGACTCCTGTCCCATTTCCCTATCATACCTGGTTTTATAATTATGAATAGTATTTGCTTCCACAACCTGTTCCTGAAGTCCATTCCATTTTCCCACTACTCTCACGCTTAAAGAAAACTTCCTAACATCTCTGTGACTCATCTGAGTTTCAAGCTTCCATCCATGTCCCCTCGTTCTGTTACTATTCCGTGTGAACATTTCGTCTATGTCCACTCTGTCAATCCCTCTGAGTATCTTATACGTTCCTATCATGTCCCCCCTCTCCCTTCTTTCTAGTGCCGTAAGGCACAGTTCCCTCAGGCGCTCCTCATACCCCATCCCTCGTAGCTCTGGGACGTGTCTCGTTGCAAACCTCAGAACCTTTTCCAGTTTCATTATATGCTTCTTCAGATGAGGACTCCATGATGAGGCGGCATACTCTAAGACTGGCCTCACGTAGGCAGTGTAAAGCGCCCTTAATGCCTCATTAATTAGGTTTCTGAATGATGTTCTAACTTTTGCCAGTGTAGAGTACGCTGCTGTCGTTGTCCTATTTATATGTGCCTCAGGAGATAGATTAGGTGTTACGTCCACCCCCAGGTCTCTTTCTCGCGTCGTCACAGGTAGGCTGTTCCCCTTCATTGTGTACTGTCCCTTTGGTCTCCTATCTCCTAGTCCCATTTCCATAACTTTACATTTGCTCGTGTTGAATTCCAGTAGCGATTTCTCTGACCATCTCTGCAACCTGTTCAGGTCCTCTTGGAGGATCCTGCAATCCTCATCTGTCACAACTCTTCTCATCAACTTTGCGTCATCTGCAAACATCGACATGTAGGACTCTACGCCTGTAAACATGTTGTTAACATATACAAGAAATATAATTGGTCCCAGCACCTATCCTTGTGGTACTCCACTTGTTACTGTTCGCCAGTCCGACTTCTCGCCCCTTACCGTAACTCTTTGGCTCCTTCCTGTTAGGTAGTTCTTATCCATGCTAGGACCTTTCCCCCCCACCCCCGCCTGCCTCCCGAGCTTGAACAGCAGTCTCATATGCGGTACTGTATCAAAGGCTTTTTGGCAGTCCAGAAATATGCAGTCTGCCCAACAATCTCTGTCCTGTCTTATCCTCGTTATTTTATCATAGAATTCCAGGTTTGTTAGGCACGATTTCTCTGTCCAGAACCCATGTTGATGTTTGTTCACAAACCTAATGTTCTCCAGGTGTGCAACCAGTCGTAGCCTAATTATTCTTTCCCGTATTTTACAGGGGATGCTTGTCAGTGATACAGGTCTATAGTTAAGTGCCTCTTCCCTATCACCTTTCATGATGATCGGCACGACATTTGCCTTTTTCCAGCAATGTGTGTGTGTGTGTGTGTGTGTGTGTGTGTGTGTGTACTCACCTAATTGTACTCACCTAATTGTGCTTGCGGGGGTTGAGCTCTGGCTCTTTGGTCCCGCCTCTCAACCGTCAATCAACTGGTGTACAGATTCCTGAGCCTATTGGGCTCTATCATATCTACATTTGAAACTGTGTATGGAGTCAGCCTCCACCACATCACTTCCTAATGCATTCCATTTACTAACTACTCTGACACTGAAAAAGTTCTTTCTAACGTGTGTGTGTGTGTGTGTGTGTGTGTGTGTGTGTGTGTGTGTGTGTGTGTGTGTGTGTGTGTGTGTGTGTGTGTGTGTGTATGTGTGTGTGTGTGTGCCCAGCAAACAATTTTAGGTTGCCACAACATATCTGGAAAGTATTTGAAAGTATTGGAAACGTTTGTTTTATCGTATCAGATACGATATTGTGTGTGGACTTAAATAGGTTTCCAAAACTTATAACCAAGACATATGTATCTAACACTAATTTGAGATGTTGTGGCAACTTTACAATCCTAACATGAGTCATTCATAATCCATTCATATACCAATATGAATCTCTTATAAAAGGTTTGAGCCAATAATCTGAACCCTTTTCACATCTTTGTGTTTAAAGTTAAATTTCTTGAAATTAAATTATATTTTATATTATATTATTTTTATTATATTTTATATTATATTATTATTTTCAATTTAAATCTTAAAACCAATTTAAGGGTAAAAAAAATCTAATAATTTATATTTCTTTTATTATTTACTAACAATTATAATTATTTACTAACGGAGAGAGGGGAGGCTGTGGCGGACAGTGGCGGCGGTGGCGGATAGTGGTGGCGGGGGGACAGTGGCGGCGGCGGGCGGACAGAGGTGGCGGTGGCGGATAGTGGCGGCGGGCGGACAGTGGCGGCGGGCGGACAGTGGCGGCTGTGGCGGATAATGGCGGCGGGCGGACCGTGGCGGCTTTGGCGGCGGTGGTGGACAGTGGCGGCGGGCGGACAGTGGCGGCGGCGGGCGGACAGTGGCGGCGGCGGGCGGACAGTAGAGGCGGCGGGCGGACAGTGGTGGCGGCGGGCGGACAGTGGTGGCGGCGGGCGGAAAGTGGTGGCGGTGGCAGACAGTGGTGGCGGTGGCGGACAGTGGCGGCGGTGGCGGACAGTGACGGCGGTGGCGGACAGTGGCGGCGGTGGCGGACACTGGCGGCTGTGTCTGGCGGTGGTGGCGGGCGGTGGCGGGTGGCGGCGTCTGTGATGAGTGGCGGCGGCTGGTGGTGGTGGGTGGTGGCGGCGGGTGGTGGGTGGCGGCGGCGGCTGGTGGTGGTGGGTGGTGGCCGCGGGTGGTGGGTGGTGGCGGCTGTGGTGGGTGGTGGCGGGCGGTGGCGGGCGGTGGCGGGCAGCGGCGGCTGTGGTGGGTGGTGATGATCGGCGGTGGGGGGGGGCTGCTGGCGGTGGCGACTGTGGCAACGGGTGGTGACGGCTGATAGCGGGCGGTGATGGCGGCTGGTGGCAGGTGGTGGTGGCGGTGGTGGCGGCTGGTGGTGGCGGCTGGTGGTGGTGGCAGCTGGTGGCGGTGATGGCGGCTGGTGGTGGTGGCAGCTGGTGGCGGTGATGGCGGCTGGTGGTGGTGGTGGTGGCGGCTGGTGGTGGTGGCAGCTGGTGGCGGTGATGGCGGCTGGTGGTGGTGGCAGCTGGTGGCGGTGATGGCAGCTGGTGGTGGTGGTGGTGGTGGCGGCTGGTGGTGGTGGCAGCTGGTGGCGGTGATGGCGGCTGGTGGTGGTGGCAGCTGGTGGCGGTGATGGCGGCTGGTGGTGGTGGTGGTGGCGGCTGGTGGTGGTGGCAGCTGGTGGCGGCTGGTGGCGGTGATGGCGGCTGGTGGTGGTGGTGGTGGTGATGGCGGCTGGTGGCGGGCGGTGGCGGGCGGTGGCGGCTTGTGGCGGCTGGTGGTGGCGGCGGTGGTGGGTGGTGGTGGTGGTGGTGGGTGGTGGTGGCAGCTGTGGTGGGTGGTGGCGGTGGTGTCGGCGGCGGCTGTATTGGGTGGTGGCGGCGGCGGCGGTGATGGGTGGTGGCGGCGGCGGTGGTGGTGGGTGGTGGTGGTGGCGGCGGCGGTGATGGGTGGTGGCGGCGGTGGTGGTGGGTGGTGGTGGCGGCGGCGGCTGGTGGTGGTGGGTGGTGGTGGTGGGTGGTGGCGGCGGGTGGCGGTGGCGGGTGGCGGGTGGCGGCTGGTGGTGGGTGGTGGCGGCGGGTGGTGAGTGGCGGTGGTGGGTGGCGGTGGCTGGTGGCGGGTGGCGGCTGGTGGTGGGTGGTGGCGGGTGGCGGCTGGTGGTGGGTGGCGGCGGGTGGCGGGTGGCGGCGGGTGGTGGGTGGTGGCGGCGGGTGGTGAGTGGCGGTGGTTGGTGGCGGTGGCTGGTGGCGGGTGGCGGCTGGTGGCGGGTGGCGGCTGGTGGTGGCGGGTGGCGGCTGGTGGTGGCGGGTGGCGGGTGGAGGCTGGTGGTGGGTGGTGGCGGGTGGCGGGTGGCGGCGGGCGGACCGTGGCGGCTTTGGCGGCGGTGGTGGACACTGGCGGCGGGCAGACAGTGGCGGCGGCGGGCGGACAGTGGCGGCGGCGGGCGGACAGTGGCGGCGGCGGGCGGACAGTGGCGGCGGCGGGCGGACAGTGGCGGCGGCGGGCGAACAGTGGCGGCGGCGGGCGAACAGTGGCGGCGGCGGGCGGACAGTGGAGGCGGCGGGCGGACAGTGGAGGCGGCGGGCGGACAGTGGAGGCGGCGGGCGGACAGTGGTGGCGGCGGGCGGACAGTGGTGGCGGCGGGCGGACAGTGGTGGCGGCGGGCGGAAAGTGGTGGCGGTGGCAGACAGTGGTGGCGGTGGCGGACAGTGGCGGCGGTGGCGGACAGTGGCGGACACTGGCGGCTGTGTCTGGCGGTGGTGGCGGGCGGTGGCGGGTGGCGGCGTCTGTGATGAGTGGCGGCGGCTGGTGGTGGTGGGTGGTGGCGGCGGGTGGTGGGTGGCGGCGGCGGCTGGTGGTGGTGGGTGGTGGCGGCGGGTGGTGGGTGGTGGCGGCTGTGGTGGGTGGTGGCGGGCGGTGGCGGGCGGTGGCGGGCGGCGGCGGCTGTGGTGGGTGGTGACGATCGGCGGTGGGGGGGGGGCTGCTGGCGGTGGCGGCTTGCGGTGGCGACTGTGGCAACGGGCGGTGACGGCTGATAGCGGGCGGTGGTGGCGGCTGGTGGCAGGTGGTGGTGGCGGTGGTGGCGGCTGGTGGTGGCGGCTGGTGGTGGTGGCAGCTGGTGGCGGTGATGGCGGCTGGTGGTGGTGGCAGCTGGTGGCGGTGATGGCGGCTGGTGGTGGTGGTGGTGGCGGCTGGTGGTGGTGGCAGCTGGTGGCGGTGATGGCGGCTGGTGGTGGTGGCAGCTGGTGGCGGTGATGGCGGCTGGTGGTGGTGGTGGTGGCGGCTGGTGGTGGTGGCAGCTGGTGGCGGTGATGGCGGCTGGTGGTGGTGGCAGCTGGTGGCGGTGATGGCGGCTGGTGGTGGTGGTGGTGGCGGCTGGTGGTGGTGGCAGCTGGTGGCGGCTGGTGGCGGTGATGGCGGCTGGTGGTGGTGGTGGTGGTGATGGCGGCTGGTGGCGGGCGGTGGCGGGCGGTGGCGGCTTGTGGCGGCTTGTGGCGGCTGGTGGTGGCGGCGGTGGTGGGTGGTGGTGGTGGTGGTGGGTGGTGGTGGCAGCTGTGGTGGGTGGTGGCGGTGGTGTCGGCGGCGGCTGTATTGGGTGGTGGCGGCGGCGGCGGTGATGGGTGGTGGCGGCGGCGGTGGTGGTGGGTGGTGGTGGTGGCGGCGGTGATGGGTGGTGGCGGCGGTGGTGGTGGGTGGTGGCGGCGGTGGTGGTGGGTGGTGGTGGCGGCGGCGGCTGGTGGTGGTGGGTGGTGGTGGTGGGTGGTGGCGGCGGGTGGCGGTGGCTGGTGGCGGGTGGCGGCTGGTGGTGGGTGGTGGCGGCGGGTGGTGAGTGGCGGTGGTGGGTGGCGGTGGCTGGTGGCGGGTGGCGGCTGGTGGTGGGTGGTGGCGGGTGGCGGCTGGTGGTGGGTGGCGGCGGGAGGCGGGTGGCGGCGGGTGGTGGGTGGTGGCGGCGGGTGGTGAGTGGCGGTGGTTGGTGGCGGTGGCTGGTGGCGGGTGGCGGCTGGTGGCGGGTGGCGGCTGGTGGTGGCGGGTGGCGGCTGGTGGTGGGTGGTGGCGGGTGGCGGCTGGTGGTGGGTGGTGGCAAGTGGCGGGTGGCGGCGGGTGGCGGCTCGTGGTGGGTGGCGGGTGGCGGCTGGTGGTGGGTGGTGGCGGGTGGCGGCTGGTGGTGGGTGGTGGCGGGTGGTGGCTGGTGGTGGGTGGCGGCTGGTGGTGGGTGGTGGCGGGTGGCGGCTGGTGGCGGCTGGTGGTGGGTGGTGGTGGGCGGCGGGTGCGGCGGGTGGCGGCTGGTGGCGGCCAGCTGGGACACACCCTTCACCACTGAAGGTCTGAGTACAACTAACCATGTCTCTCTCACCACCAGAACAGTGTTGCCAGCTCGCGCTCTCAAAATGTTTCCTTTAAAGATTGTATATTATCTTTGAACAACAAGTTTGATTATCAAGGAAATAATGCATATATTATTGTCACATTAATACTGTGCAATATCTTATTACATTCCTGCTAAATAATTATAATTTGAAACAGGACAAAAAATCCAACATATATATAAAAACCAACATTAGAGATCACGAGGCCTAGGCCTCGCCTGTGACCACACATCCTGCCTCCCTGGCCTGCTACCCTCTCACACCTCACACTCTTAACTCTCTCATAATCACTCTCACTCTCTTACTCTGTCACTCTTACTCTCTGTCACTCTTACTCTCTGTCACTCTTACTCTCTGTCACTCTTACTCTCTGTCACTCTTACTCTGTCACTCTTACTCTGTAACTCTTACTCTCTGTCACTCTTACTCTCTGTCACTCTTACTCTCTGTCACTCTTACTCTGTCACTCTTACTCTGTCACTCTTACTCTGTCACTCTTACTCTCTGTCACTCTTACTCTCTGTCACTCTTACTCTCTGTCACTCTTACTCTCTGTCACTCTTACTCTCTGTCACTCTTACTCTCTGTCACTCTTACTCTGTCACTCTTACTCTGTCACTCTTACTCTCTGTCACTCTTACTCTCTGTCACTCTTACTCTCTGTCACTCTTACTCTCTGTCACTCTTACTCTCTGTCACTCTTACTCTCTGTCACTCTTACTCTGTCACTCTTACTCTCTGTCACTCTTACTCTCTGTCACTCTTACTCTCTGTCACTCTTACTCTGTCATTCTTACTCACTCTCAGTCACCCTTACCCATTCATACTCACTCTCTCACTCTTACTCTCATACTCTTACTCTCAATTACTCTTACTCTCAATCACTCTTACTCCCAATCACTCCTACTCCCAATCACTCCTACTCTCAATCACTCCTACTCTCATTCTTACTCTTACTCTTACTCCCAATCACTCTTACTCTCAATCACTCTTATTCTCATTCTTACTCTTACTCTCACTCTTACTCTTACTCCCAATCACTCTTACTCCCAATCACTCTTACTCTCAATCACTCTTACTCTCAATCACTCTTACTCTCAATCACTCTTACTCTCATTCTTACTCTTACTCACTCTTACTCTCAATCACTCTTATTCTCATTCTTACTCCTACTTCCAATCACTCTTACTCCCAATCACTCTTACTCCCAATCACTCTTACTCTCAATCACTCTTACTCTCAATCACTCTTACTCTCAATCACTCTTACTCTCATTCTTACTCTTACTCACTCTTACTCTCAATCACTCTTATTCTCATTCTTACTCCTACTCCCAATCACTCTTACTCCCAATCACTCTTACTCTCAATCACTCTTACTCCCAATCACTCTTACTCTCAATCACTCTTACTCTCAATCACTTTTACTCTCAATCACTCTTACTCTCAATCACTCTTACTCTCACTAACTCTCAATCACTCTTACTCTCACTCTAACTCTCAATCACTCTTACACACTATTACTCACTCTTTCTCTCAGTCATCCTTACTCACTCTCATACTCACTCTTACTCTGTCACTCTTACTCTCTGTCACTCTTACTCTCTGTCACTCTTACTCTGTCACTCTTACTCTCTGTCACTCTTACTCTCTATCACTCTTACTGTCATTCTTACTCTGTCACTCTTACTCACTCTCAGTCACCCTTACCCATTCATACTCACTCTCTCAGTCTTACTCTCATACTCTTAATCTCAATTACTCTTACTCTCAATCACTCTTACTCCCAATCACTCCTACTCCCAATCACTCCTACTCTCAATCACTCCTACTCTCATTCTTACTCTTACTCTTACTCCCAATCACTCTTACTCTCAATCACTCTTATTCTCATTCTTACTCTTACTCTCACTCTTACTCTTACTCCCAATCACTCTTACTCCCAATCACTCTTACTCTCAATCACTCTTACTCTCAATCACTCTTACTCTCAATCACTCTTACTCTCAATCACTCTTACTCTCATTCTTACTCTTACTCACTCTTACTCTCAATCACTCTTATTCTCATTCTTACTCCTACTCTCACTCTAACTCCTACTCCCAATCACTCTTACTCCCAATCACTCTTACTCTCAATCACTCCTACTCCCAATCACTCTTACTCTCAATCACTCTTACTCTCAATCACTCTTACTCTCAATCACTCTTACTCTCACTAACTCTCAATCACTCTTACTCTCACTCTAACTCTCAATCACTCTTACTCTCATACTCACCCTTACTCTCAATCACTTTACTCTCACTCTTACTCATTCTGTCACCCTTACTCTCACTCTTACTCACTCTGTCACTCTTACTCACTCTCAGTCACTCTTACTTATACTCACTCTTACTCACACTTACAAACTCTCTGGCACTCTCACTCACCTTCAGTCACTCTTACTCACTCTTACCCACTCTCGCTCACTCTTACTCACTCTAGTTAATAAGAACACGCCAATATAAGACAACAAAACGTTTTCAGATTTTTTCTCACCACTTTCCAGCAACTTTTATAATTTATATAAATTATCTTAGGGAATAATACATAAATTATATATTTAAACATGATATTAGTGTTTAGTGGAATGCATAAGGAGTCAAATTGTGTTAAAAAGAGCGATTTTTAGAAAATTTGGAAAACTACTTTTTTCTGTTCATATTATAACTAAATGGATTTTAAAGGTTTCACTCAGCCAATATATATCATTCACAATTTATTAATGAATTTTACAAAAAAACACCATAAATTTTATATTTAAACATGTAAAAACTATTTGTTTTACATTTGGAAGAAAATAATTGTAGAAAAACAATTTATAATTAAACCTTTGTGTTTGGATTTTTTGAGTAAAAGTTTTTCAAAGGCTCTCCTGCACCATTCTCAATGCAAATCATTCCCACACCTATGGGAAGAGATAGGCGAACGTTGTGTAGATGATTTGTGTTTGCTGGGTGTGTACTCACCTAATTGTGCTTGCGGGGGTTGAGCTTTCGCTCTTTGGTCCCGCCTCTCAACTGTCAATCAACTGATGTACAGATTCTTGAGCCTACTCTGCTCTATCATATATACATTTAAAACTGTGTATGGAGTCAGCCTCCACCACATCACTTCCTAGTGCATTCCATTTATTAACTACTCTGACACTGAAAAAATTCTTTCTAACGTCTCTGTGGCTCATCTGGGTACAAAGTTTCCACCTGTGTCCCCTTGTTCGTGTCCCACCCGTGCTGAAGAGTTTGTCTTTGTCCACCCTGTCAATTCCCCTGAGAATTTTGTAGGTGGTTATCATGTCTCCCCTTACTCTTCTGTTTTCCAGGGATGTGAGGTTCAGCTCCTTTAGCCTTTCCTCCTAGCTCAATCCTCTCAGTTCCGGGACGAGCCTGGTGGCATACCGCTGAATCTTCTCTAACTTTGTCTTGTGTTTAACTAGGTATGGACTCCAGGCTGGAGCTGCATACTCCAGGATTGGTCTTACATAAGTGGTATACAGGGTTCTGAAAGATTCCTTGCACAAGACTCTAAAGGCAGTTCTTATGTAGGCCAGTCTAGCATATGCCGCTGATGATATTCTTTAGATGAGGGCCTCTGGTGACAGGTTCGGTGTGATATCAACCCCCAGGTCTTTCTCTCTATTTGACTCTTGCAGGATTTCACCTTCCAGATGATATCTTGTGTTCAGCCTCCTGCTCCCTTTGCCTAATTTCATCACCTTACACTTTCCCGAGTTGAACTTTAGCAGTCATTTTCTAGACCATTCCTCCAGTTTATCCAGGTTATCCTTTAGTCTCTGTCTATCTTCATCCGTCTTCATTCTTCTCATAATTTTTGCATCATCAGCAAACATTGAGAGGAATGAGTCTATACCCTCCAGAAGATCGTTCACATATATTAGAAACAGGATGGGTCCAAGTACTGAGCCCTGTGGGACTCCGCTGGTGACATCTCGCTACTCTGATGTCTCCCCCTCACCGTTACTCGCTGTTTCCTGCTGCTTACGTACTCCCTTATCCACTGGAGCACCTTCCCTTTTACTTCTGCCTGTTGCTCCAACTTTTTTAACAGCCTTTTATGGGGTACTGTGTCAAAGGCTTTTTGTCAATCCAGGAAAATGCAGTCGGCCCACCCTTCTCTTTCCTGCCTAATTTTTGTTGCCTGGTCATAAAATTCTATTAAACCTGTGAGGCACGATTTACCATCCCTGAACCCATGTTGGTGGTGCGTTACAAAGTTTTTTCCCTCCAGATGCTCTACGAGCCTTTTCCTCGCGATCTTCTCCATCACCTTGCATGGTATACAAGTTAAAGAAACTGGCCTGTAATTCAGTGCCTCTTGCCTGTCACCCTTTTTGCATAATGGGACCACGTTAGCTGTCTTCCAACTTTCTGGTAAGTCTCCTGTTTCCAGTGACCTGTTATACACCATAGAGAGTGGCACACTTAGTGCTTCTGCACCTTCCTTTAGTATCCATGGTGAGATTCTGTCAGGCCCAACAGCCTTTGTCACATCCAGCTCCAGCAGACACCTTTTGACGTCATCACTGGTGAGGTCAAATTCATCCAAGGTTGCTTGGTTTGCCGCCTCCTCATTTAGTGCAGGGGCTTCTCCTTGTTCTATTGTGAAGACCTCCTGGAATCTCTTGTTGAGTTCTTCACACACCTCCTTGTCATTCTCTGTGTATCTGTTCTCTGCTTTTCGCAGCTTCATCACTTGTTCCTTCACTGCTGTTTTCCTCCTGATGTGGCTGTGGAGCAGCTTTGGTTGGGTCTTGGCTTTACTCACTATGTCATTTACAAACTGTCTCTCTGCTTCTCTCCTCACTCTGAGGTACTCATTTCTGGCTCTCTGGTATCTCTCCCTGCTCTCTGGTGTTCTGTTATTTCTGTAGTTTCTCCATGTTCTTTTATTCAGTTGCTTCACTACCTTGCATTCCTGGTTGAACCATGGGTTTTTCTGTTGTTTTTCGTTTTTCTCCTTTTGGACGTGGATAAACCTGTCTGCAGCTTCCTGGCACTTTTGGGTGACAAAATCCATCACGTCCTGCACATTCTTGTCTCTAAGTTCTGTTTCCCATGGTATTCCCCTGAGGAAGCTCCTCATCTCGTCATATTTTCCTCTTCGGTAATTCAGTCTTTTTCCCTCTACTCCCATCCTTGGATAGGTTATCCCTACCTCCACCAAGTACTCAAAGGTCAGTACACTGTGGTCACTCATTCCTATGGGGGCTTCAACTTTGACTTCCCTTATTTCTGACTCATTCAGGGAGAATATCAAGTGGAGTCTAGCTGGTTCATGATTGCCTCTCACTCTTGTGGGTTCCTTGACATGCTGGCCCAGAAAATTCCTTGTTGCCACTTCCAAGAGTTTAGCTCTCCACGTATCTACACCACCATGTGGGTCCCCATTCTCCCAGTCTATCTTTCCATGGTTGAAATCGCCTATGATTAAGAGTCTGGAGCCATTCCTGCAGGCAATTGAAGCTGCTCTCTCTATTATATTAATGGTTGCCATGTTGTTGCTATCAAACTCCTGTCTAGGTCTTATGTCATTTAGGGGAGGGTTGTAAATGACTGCCACTATTATTTTAGGTCCACCCATTGTTATAGTTCCTGTTATGTAATCTCTGAATCCGTCACAGCCCAGAATTTCCATCTCATCAAAACTCCAGTCCTTCCTTATCAGCAGGGCCACTCGTCCACCTCCTCTCCCTTCCCTCTCTTTCCTTACTATATAGTAGTCCTTTGGAAACACAGCATGTTATGACTCCTGACAATTTTGTTTCCGTTAGTCCTATTACATCAGGGTTTTCTTCTTGCACCCTTTCTGCCAGTTCACTTGCTTTATTGGTAATCCCATCAATGTTTGAGTACATTACCTTGAAGCTCACTTTCTTATATCCAATTTCACCCTCACTCCCCACAAGTGTAGGAAGTTGTTCTATGGTCATTGCTACTTGGGTAGACTTCTCCTGTAAGGTAGTTTCCAGGGGTTCAGGGGGAGGTGGAGTGGGGGATGGAGGCCTTTGGTCTTCCTCAGGCCTGCTTGGGGCAGGAAGAAGTCCTGGGGGTGAGAGAGCAGGGATTGCTTGGGGAAAGGGCACGCCCTCCTGCAGTGTAGTTGACAGGGGTTTGGAGGGAGATGGAGTGGGGGATAGAGGGCTTTGGTCTTGCTCAGGCCTGCTTGGGGCAGGGAGAAGACCAGGGGCTGGGAAAACAGGGGCTACTTGGGGTAAGGGGAGGGGGAGGATCTGGGTTTCCTGATGGGCTTTGTGCAGGGGCAAGGAAGAGTTTGTGCTGGGGGTAGGGAGGGCCCTATTGGGTGGTGGGCTGGGGTGTTGCATTCCCCCCTGGGGTTCCTGTGTTGCTGGATTGGGGCTCCCCACTCCCCTCTGGGATTGCTGGGTTGGAGGCTGAGGTTCCCTGGCTCCCTTCCCTCTCCTTGCGCCTTTTCCTTGCATCTGCTGCCCTTACTAACTCGTCTCTGGTCATGTCCCTCTGAACATATACCTCTTTGTAGTTCCTTGCATACCTCAATTTGCTCTTCCTTACTAGGATGTCCTCTTTGATGACCTCGCTCTTGAATACTACCTTGATCAATTTCTTTTTGTGTCTGTTGTACTGGCCAATCTGGAAAAACTGTTCTATGTCTCGTTCAGCCCCTTCCATTCCTATCTCCTTTAATATCCCAGCCACTGCAGCTTTGTCTTCATTCCTCGATTCCTCCCTTGTGGAGCCCTCTTGTTCCTTCACACCTACCACTACTACAGCTCTTTTCCTTTCCATTAGCTGGCTTGTGCATCTAGCTGCCTCCTGTGAGGTTACTGCTTTCATTACAACTTCCTTGACTGTGGACATTGCTCCTGGGTTCTTCAGCATTTCAGCAAAGGTTGGGCCAATTGTTGCGGTCCCTGCCATTGCTACATCTCCTGGCACCTGGGGGTTGGTTCCCTGGACCAGAGTCTGAGGAGGGCCTGTTTTTAGGCTTTTTATCTCCTCTTGCGCTGCACTTAGTTCTGTCTGCAGCTTATATATAGTTTCCCTCAGGTCCTTCAAATCCCCACTGACTTCCTTCCATGCCTTAGCAATCATCTCCATGAATGACTCGTCCAGTCCCTCTCCTCCAGCTTCAATCTGTTGTCTTACCATCCCGCTTAACCTGTGTGAGTGTGTGTGTGTGAGTGTGTGTGTGTGTGTGTATGTGTGTGTGTGTGTGTGTGTGTGTGTGTGTGTGTGTGTGTACTCACCTATTTGTGCTTGCAGGACCGAGCATTGACTCTTGGATCCTGCCTTTCCAGCTAGTGGTTGTTTACAACAATGACTCTTGTCCCATTTCCCTATCATATCTAGTTTTAAAAGTATGAATAGTATTTGCTTCCACAACCTGTTCCCCAAGTGCATTCCATTTTTCCACTACTCTCACGCTAAAAGAAAACTTCCTAACATCTCTGTGACTCATCTGAGTTTCCAGTTTCCACCCATGTCCCCTCGTTCTGTTATTATTACGTGTGAACATTTCATCTATTTCCACTTTGTCAATTCCCCTGAGTATTTTATATGTCCCTATCATATCTTCTCTCTCCCTTCTTTTCTCTAGTGTCGTAAGGTTCAGTTCCTTTAGACGCTCTTCATATCCCATCCCTCGTAACTCTGGGACAAGCCTCGTCGCAAACCTCTGAACCTTCTCCAGTTTCTATATGTGTTTCTTCAGGTGGGGGCTCCATGATGGTGCGGCATACTCTAAGACGGGTCTCACGTAGGCAGTGTAAAGTGCCCTAAAAGCCTCCTCATTTAGGTTTCTGAATCAAGTTCTAATTTTCGCCAGTGTAGAGTACGCTGCTGTCGTTATCCTATTTATATGTGCCTCTGGAGTTAGATTAGGTGTCACATCCACTCCCAGGTCTCTTTCTCGAATCGTTACAGGTAGGCTGTTCCCCTTCATTGTGTACTGTCCCTTTGGTCTCCTGTCACCTGATCCCATTTCCATAACTTTACATTTACTGGTGTTAATCTTTAGTAGCCATTTCCCTGACCATCTCTGCAACCTGTTTAAGTCCTCTTGGAGGATCCTACAATCCTCGTCTGTCATAACTCTTCTCATTAATTTTGCGTCATCCGCAAACATTGACATGTATGATTCCACTCCTGTAAACATATCATTTACGTAAATTAGAAAGAGGATTGGTCCCAGCACCGATCCTTGAGGTACTCCACTTGTTACTGTTCGCCAGTCCGACTTCTCGCCCCTTACCATTACCCTCTGGCTCCTTCCTGTTAGGTAGTTCTTCACCCATACTAGGGCCTTTCCGCTTACTCCTGCCTGCCTCTCAAGTTTGTATAGCAGTCTCATGTGCGGTACTGTATCAAAGGCCTTTTGGCAGTCAAGAAATATGCAGTCTGCCCAGCCTTCTCTGTCCTGCCTTATCCTTGTTACTTTATCATAGAATTCTAAAAGGTTTGTTAGGCATGATTTCCCTGTCCAGAACCCATGTTGGTGCTTGTTTACAAACCCAATGCTCTCCAGGTGCTCAACAAGTCTTAGCCTAATTATTCTTTCAAGTATTTTGCAGGGGATGCTTGTCAGTGATACGGGTCTGTAGTTAAGTGCCTCCTCCCTATCACCTTTCTTGAAAATCGGTACGACATTTGCCTCCTTCCAGCAACTGGGCAATTCTCCCGACATAAGTGACTCATTAAAGATCATTGCCAGAGGCACGTTGAGAGCCTGGGCTGCCTCTAAGTATCCACGGTGATACTTTGTCTGGTCCAACAGCTTTATTTGCATTCAGTGTTATCAACTGTTTCATTACCTCCTCTGCTGTCACCTCTATATCTGATAGTCTTTCATCTAGGGTAATCGCTTCTAACAATGGGAGTTGCTCAGGCTCGGTTGTGAACACTCCATGGAATTTTGCATTCAGTACCTCGCAGATTTCCTTGTCGCTTTCTGTATATGCCCCTTCTGCTTTCCTCATTCTTGTCACTTGGTCATTTACCGACATCTTCCTTCTTATATGGCTATGTAGTAATTTAGATTGCTTTTTCGCTTTGACTGCAATATCATTCTCATAATTTCTTTCCGACACTCGTCTTATGTTAATGTAATCATTCCTAGCTCTGTTACATCTAATCCTGTTGTCCTCTGTCCTTTGCCTTCTGTACCTCCTCCACTCCCTCCTGCTTCTCACCTTTGCTTCCTGACACTGTCTATTAAACCACGGGTTATTATATTCCCTCCTGCTTTTTTCTTTTATTGTTGGAATAAATCTCTCTTCAGCCTCCTTGCATTTCAATATGACGTGGTTCATCATACCTTGCGCTGTTTTTCCTCTAAGTTCTTCCTTCCACTACACTTCTCCCAGGTAATCCCTTATTCTTCTGTAGTCCCCTTTTCTGTAATCAAGTCTCCTTTCCCGGACCTCTTGTCCTTTGGTCACAATTTTAAACTCCATCATGTAGTCAAAGACTAGAGGCAAAATGGTCACTGGCTCCTAGTGGTATTTCATGTTCCAACTGCTCGATGTCTTCTACATTCTGGGTGAAAATGAGATCTAATAGGCTGGGCGTATCCCCTTCTCTTTCCCTAGTATCTTCTTTCACGTGCTGTGATAAGAAATTCCTGTCAATAACGTCTACCAGCTTCGCTCCCCAGGTTTCCTCCCCACCATGGGGATTCCTCGTTTCCCAATCTATCTCTCCGTGATTTAGGTCCCCCATGACCAGCAGCTTCGCTCTCATTCTATGCGCTATAGTTGCTGCCCTCTGCAGTTCATCTATACATGTCTTGTTGCTGTCCGCGTACTCCTGCCTGGGCCTTCTACTGTTTGGTGGGGGATTGTAGAGTATCAAGATTACAATCTTCTTCCCATCCACTGTCAGAGTTCCATGTATGAAGCTCGTGCTTTCATTGGTACCCGGATTTTCCAGCTCATCAAACTTCCATTTCTGCTTTATTAGGAGTGCCACTCCTCCTCCCTGTCTCTGTGTCCTTTCTTTTCTTATCACCTGGTACCCCTCTGGAAAGATTGCATCCGAGATCATGCCATTTACTTTAGTTTCCACTATTGCCACTATGTCTGGGTCTGCCTCACTAACTCTTTCTTTTATCTCTTCTGCTTTATTGGCTACTCCATCAGCATTGGTGTACCAAACCTTGAGACTCTTCTTGCAAACTCGGGTGTCAGAGTTCCCCCTTTCACCGGGGGTCTGGGGGGAACTGGGGGGTGTCTGGGGGGCGAGTGGGGGCTGTGGGGGTGAATGGGGGGATGCTAGGGGGGTGCCTGGGAGTGCCTGGTAGGCGAATGGGGTCTGGGGAACTAGGGGGGTAGGAAGGGCATAATGGGTCTGAAAGTTAGGGGTCTGAATAGCATAGGGGGGTTGAGAAATAGAGTGAGACTGAGAGTCAGATAGAGGTTGAGAGGTTGGGGGGGAGAGGGATATTGAGGGCAGAGGGCTGAGAGGAGAATGGAGCATGGGTGCTGGGAGTGGAAGAGAGGGTGTATTAGTTAGGGGGGAATCGGGGGTAGGTGGGGGTTTTGGGGTAGAAGAGGGGAAGGAGGAGATGGGGGTAGGTGTTAGGGGGTCACAAGGTGAGGGGGTTAAATGTGGGCTGGAGGTGTGTGTGTGTGTGTGTGTATGTGTGTATGTGTGTGTGTGTGTGTGCGAGAGTGTGTGCGAGAGAGTGTACTCACCTAATTGTACTTACCTAATTGTGCTTGCGGGGGTTGAGCTCTGGCTCTTTGGTCCCGCCTCTCAACCGTCAATCAACTGGTGTACAGATTCCTGAGCCTATTGGGCTCTATCATATCTACATTTGAAACTGTGTATGGAGTCAGCCTCCACCACATCACTTCCTAATGCATTCCATTTGCTAACTACTCTGACACTGAAAAAGTTCTTTCTAACGTCTCTGTGGCTCATTTGGGTACTCAGCTTCCACCTGTGTCCCCTTGTTCGCGTCCCACCAGTGTTGAAAAGTTCATCCTTATTTACCCGGTCGATTCCCCTGAGGATTTTGTAGGTTGTGATCATGTCCCCCCTTACTCTTCTGTCTTCCAGTGTCGTGAGGTGCATTTCCCACAGCCTTTCCTCATAACTCATGCCTCTTAGTTCTGGGACTAGTCTAGTAGCATACCTTTGGACTTTTTCCAGCTTCGTCTTGTGCTTGACAAGGTACGGGCTCCATGCTGGGGCCGCATACTCCAGGATTGGTCTTACATATGTGGTGTACAAGATTCTGAATGATTCCTTACACAGGTTCCTGAACGCCGTTCTGATGTTAGCCAGCCTCGCATATGCCGCAGACGTTATTCTCTTTATGTGGGCTTCAGGAGACAGGTTTGGTGTGATATCAACTCCTAGATCTTTCTCTCTGTCTGTTTCATTAAGTACTTCATCTCCTATTCTGTATCCTGTGCCTGGCCTCCTGTTTCCACTGCCTAGTTTCATTACTTTGCATTTACTCGGGTTGAACTTCAACAGCCATTTGTTGGACCATTCACTCAGTCTATCCAGGTCATCTTGTAGCCTCCTACTATCATCCTCTGTTTCAATCCTCCTCATAATTTTTGCATCGTCGGCAAACATTGAGAGGAACGAATCTATACCCTCTGGGAGATCATTTACATATACCAGAAACAGTATAGGTCCAAGGACTGACCCCTGCGGGACTCCACTTGTGACGTCTCGCCAATCTGAAACCTCACCCCTCACACAGACTCGTTGTCTCCTGTTGCTTAGGTATTCCTCTATCCACCGGAGTACCTTCCCTCTCACTCCAGCCTGCATCTCCAACTTTCGCACTAGCCTCTTGTGTGGCACTGTATCAAAGGCTTTCTGACAATCCAAAAATATGCAGTCTGCCCACCCTTCTCTTTCTTGCCTTATTTTTGTTGCCTGGTCGTAGAATTCAAGTAACCCTGTGAGGCAGGACCTGCCATCCCTGAACCCATGTTGATGCTGTGTTACAAAGTTCCTTCGCTCCAGATGCTCCACTAGTTTTTTTCGCACAATCTTCTCCATCAGTTTGCATGGTATGCAGGTTAGGGACACTGGCCTGTAGTTCAGTGCCTCCTGTCTATCCCCTTTCTTGTATATCGGGACTACGTTAGCTGCTTTCCAAATATCTGGCAGTTCCCCTGTTGCCAGTGATTTGTTATACACTATGGAGAGTGGTAGGCTCAGTTCTCTTGCTCCTTCCTTTAGAACCCAAGGGGAGATTCCATCTGGGCCTATAGCCTTCGTCACGTCCAACTCTAGTAAACACTTCCTTACTTCCCCACTGGTAATCTCAAACTCTTCCAGTGGTTCCTGGTTAGCTATTCCCTCACTTACCTCTGGAATTTCTCCTTGTTCTAAGGTGAAGACCTCCTGGAATTTCTTATTCAATTCCTCACACACTTCCTTGTCATTTGTAGTGAATCCTTCCGCCCCTATCCTTAATCTCATAACCTGTTCCTTTACTGTTGTTTTTCTCCTAATGTGGCTATGCAACAATGTAGGCTGAGTCTTTGCCTTGCTTGCGATGTCATTTTCGTATTGTCTTTCTGCCTCTCTTCTCATCCTGACATATTCATTCCTGGCATTCTGGTATCTTTCTCTGCTCTCCAGTGTCCTGTTATTCCTATAGTGTCTCCATGCCCTTTTACTTTGCTGCTTAGCTAGCCTACATCTTTGATTAAACCATGGGTTTCTCATCTTCATTTCTCTGTTTTCCTTTTGGACTGGGACAAACTTGTTTGCTGCGTCCTTGCACTTCTGCGTGATGTAATCCATCATATCTTGGGCCGTCTTTCCCCTGAGCTCTGTTTCCCATGCTATATCTGTTAGGAATTTTCTTATCCCCTCATAGTTTCCCTTTCGGTATGCTAACCTTTTGGTTTCGGTATCCCTCCTCGAGTTCAATAACCCTTCTTCAATCAAGTACTCAAACACCAGTACACTGTGGTCGCTCATTCCTACTGGGTCCTCAAAACCGATTTCTCTTATGTCGGAGTCGTTCAGAGTGAAGACTAGGTCGAGTCTCGCTGGTTCGTCATTGCCTCTCATCCTTGTGGGTTCTCCGACATGCTGCGTTAAAAAGTTGCTTGTCACC